>NC_043707.1:106643432-106682328 GCF_006229205.1 Suricata suricatta | reverse complement strand
TACAATACAAGAAACAAGTGTTGACGATATGGAGAAAAAGGAACCCTCATGCACTGTAGGTGGGAATGCAAAGTAGTGCAGTCACTGTGGAAGAGTACAGAGGTTCCTCACAAAGTTAAAAATAGAACTACCTTATGATCCAGGAATCACACTACAGGGTATTTACCCAAAGAATACAAGAACACTAATTCAAAGGGATACACGCACCTTTATAGCAGCATTACTTACAACTGCCAAAATATGGAAGCAGCCCAGATATTCATCAATTGATGAATATCCCAGATACATAAGATGTGGTGTAAGGGTGACTGGCTGGCTCAACTGGTGGAGCAGGTGACTTGATCTCGGGGTTGTGAGTTAGAGCTTCACACTAGATGTAGAGATTGCTTAATAAAATCTTAGAAAAAGATGTGGTATATATATGTATGTATGTATGTATACACATACATACATACATATATATACACACACAAACACACACAGGACTATCACTCAGCCATAAAAAAGAAATGAAATCTTGCCAGTTGCAACAACACAGATGGAGGTAGAGAGTATAATGCTAAGCAAAATAAGTCAGAGAAAGACAAATACCATATCATTTCACTCATATGTGAAATTTAAGAAACAAAAAGCAAAACAACAATAGCAACGACAAAACAAGCAAAGGGAAGAAAATGAGAAAGATAAGCCAAGAAACAGATTTTTAATTATAGAGAACAAACTGATGGCTACCAAAGGGGAGTGGGTGGAGGGATGGATTTTTAAAATAATTTTTGTTTTAATGTTTGTTTATTTTTGAGAAACAGAGCGTGAGTGAGCAGAGAAGAGGCAGAGAGAAAGGAGACAGAATCTGAAACAGGCTCCAGGCTCTGAGTTGTCAGCACAGAGCCTGATGCGGAGCTTGAACTCACGAACTGTGAGATCATGACCCGAGCTGAAGTTGGAAGCTTAACCGACTGAGCCACCCAGCCACCCCGCCACCCCACGGGGGATGGATTTAAATAGGTGATGGGATTAAAGAGTACACTTGTGATGAGCACAGGATGTTGCATCGAAGTGCTGAATTACTATATTGTATACCTGAAACCAATATAACACTTTAGTTAACTAACTGGAATTTAAACTTTTTTAATTTCAAAATTTTTAAAAAGAAATCACATCCATGAAAGTTAAAAAAAAAAAGGAAGTTGATAGTTTTCATTCTAATAAGTTAACTTTTTCCTATAGCACTGATTACCTAAGTAACTTATCTTTAACTGTCTCCCAATGAATCAAGCAAAAAGAACACTGTCTGACATTTAAGTGCTCAATATATATATTTGCTGAATGAGTGCATAAATAAATGAAAGGATTGCTGACCACAAGGCAGTACAGTTTCACAGTCACAAGGTAATCTCATACTGCTTTGCAATGAGGTGTTAGTTTACATCACCAGCAACGATTATTTTAAGAGTTCCATCTGTTCCCCACCCTCACCAAGCTACATATTGCCAGACTGGCAGTTATTCTTTGTTCAGCTGGTTAAGTATAAAATGATCACTTATTGTGGTCTTCATTTGCACTTTTAATCTCTTTGTCATGTTTCCTTTTTTTTATATATATAAAATACCAATTTTTATCTCTTAACCATTCCTCCTTTGGTTGCTGATCTTTCTGTTACTTATCTGAAGTAAGAAAATTACAAGAGATCCCAATCTTCTGATCTTAAGGGTTCAAGTATCTTTTCCAACTTCATGGGTTATCTTTTGAGGAACACAAGTTCTAAATTTAAATGTGATCATTTACCTATGTTGTCTTCTTAGTTTTAGTTTTGCCTTTCACATTTCAGACTTCAATCATCACTGATTTGTATCTGGTATGAGGTCTAGGTCCAATTCCATTTTTTACCATGTGAGTAACCAACTGTCCTCGAGTCATTCTTTCTCCACTGATTTATCAAGCCAGCTCTATTATAAATTATTTCTATATGTATGGGTCTGTTTCCAGACTTCCGTTCCACTGATCTACTTATCTATTCCCAAGGTATTACCACCTGCCTTAATAATTATAGCTTTATAATAAGATCTTAATATAAATTAGGCCAAGGCCTCCCCCCATACATACCTTATTGAAGACTCTAGCTATTCTTTCATGTATATTTTAATTTTTTATGTTTTTAAATTATTTTTTGAGACAGAGAGAGACAGCGACACAGAATCCGAAGCAGGCTCCAGGCTCTGAGCTAGCTGTCAGCACAGAGCCCGACACGGGGCTTGAACCCACAAACCATGAGATCATGACCTGAGCTGAAGCTGGACGCTTAACCGACTGAGCCACCCAGGTGCCCCTCATGTACATTTTAAAACAAGCATGGGGTGGGAGGTTGTTATGACACTGCTCAGAACAGTAATGAGTTGGGGCGCCTGGGTGGCTCAGTTGGTTAAACGTCTGACTTCAGCTCAGGTTATGATCGCATAGTTCGTGGGTTTGAGCCCCGCGTCAGGCTCTGTGCTGACAGCTAGCCCAGAGCGTGGAGCCTGCTTCGGATTGTGTCTCCCTCTCTCTCTCAAAAATAAATCAATGCCAAAAGAAAAAAAAAAAAAAGAACAGTAATGAGCCAATCTAGATCAATATGGGGAAAATAATATCTTTATGATAAATTTTCCAAAGTATGAGTATTGTCAATCTCTTACATCTTCTTTCCATCCTCAATTGAACTTCAAAAAAATTTTTTAAAAAGAACTCTTACAACTCAACAATGAAAAGACAACACAATTAAAAAGTGGACAAAGGATCTGAATAGACACTTCTCCAAAGAAGATATACAAATGACTAAACATATGAGAATGCTTAACATCATTAGCTATGAGGGAAATGTAAATCAAAACCACAATGAGATACTATTTCAGACCCACTAGGATGGCTGTAATAAAAAAGACAGACATAATAACAAGTGATGCTGAAGATGTGAAAAACCAAAACTACCAGACACTGCTGGTGGGAATGTATTAATGGTGCAAGCAGTGTGGAACACAGATTCTCAAAAAATTATACAGAATTCCCATAACTTAGCAACTACAATCCTAGAAAGATCTAAGAAAGATGTAAACATATGTTCACATAAAAACTTGTACCTCAATGTTCACAGCAGCATTGTTCATAATAAACAGCCACAGAGACGTGACAATTCAAAAGCCCATCAACAGATGACTTGATAAATAAAACGTATTTATTCATACAACAGACCATAAGCATAAAAACAAACTGAACACTATATGCAGCACAATATGGATGAAACTTAAAAACATTATGCTAAATGAGAAAAGACCATATACTGTATAATTCTATTCATACAAAAACTCTAGGAAAATCCATAGAGAGAGAAAGGGGTTAGTGATTAGTGGTTGTCAGTTGATTAGCAGTTGCCTTAGGGCAAGGTGACTGCTGATGGTTATGAGGTTTCTTTTTGGGGTGATGAAAATGTTCTAAAATTAGACAGTGGCAGCGGTTGTACAATTCTGTGAACATACTAAAAAAAGAATCATTGAATTGTACATTTAAAATGTGTGAATTTTAGGGGCACCTAAGTGACTTAGTTGGTTGAACATTCAACTTTGGCTCAGGTAGTGGTCTCGTGGTTCCTGTGTTCAAGCCCCATATCAGGCTCTTTGCTGTTGGCACAGAGACCTGCTTTGGATCCTCTGTCCCCTTCTCTCTGCCCCTCTCCATGTGCATGCACTCTCTTTCTCTCTCTTCCTCTCTAGAGCTCTCAAAAATAACCATTTAAAAATAAATAAGGGGCGCCTGGGGGGCTCAGTCAGTTAAGTGGCCAACTTTGGCTCGGGTCATGATCTCACGGTTTGTGGGTTTGAGCCCCACATCAGGCTCTGTGCTGACAGCTCAGAGCCTGGAGCCTGCTTCAGATTCTTTGTCTTTCTCTGTGCTCTTCTCCCACTCCTGCTTTGTCACTCTATCTCAAAATTAAATAAACACACACAAAAAGTTAAAAATAAATAAAAATAAATAAAATTTAAAAATTTTAGATTATGTAAATTATATCTCAATAAAGTAGCCTTAAAGAAATTAGGACATGGGGGGGGGGAAGACAGGTGGTGGTGATGGTGGAGGGCACTTGAGGGGAAGAGCACTGGGTGTTGTATGGAAAACAATTTGACAATAAAATATTATGAAAAAAAAAAAAAGAAAAAAAAAGAAATTAGGACAGGGGTGCCTGGGTGGCTCAGTCAGTTAAGCCTCCGGCTTCGGCTCAGGTCAGATCTCACATTCGTGGGTTCGAGCCCCGTGTCAGGATCTGTGCAGACAAGATAGCTCAGAGCCTGGAGCCTGCTTTTGGTTCTGTGTCTCCTTCTCTCTCTGCCCTTCCTCCTCTCATGCTCTGTCTCTCTATCAAAAATAAATAAAACATTAAAAAAAAAAAAAAAAGAAATTAGGACAACAGGGGTTCCTGAGTGGCTCAGTCTGTTAAGTATCCGACTACTGATTACAACTCAGGTCATGAACTCGCAGTTTGTGAGTTCGGGCCCCACATCAGGCTCTGCACTCACAGTGCGGAGCCTGCTTGGAATTTTCTCTTTCCCTCTGTTTGCCCCTCCCCTGCTCGCTCTGTCTCTCAAAATAAATAAATAAACTTTAAAAAAATACGAAGATTGATAAGGAACTGGGAACTTACAGTGCAAAGTAACACCATGCAAAGTATTCTCATCACAAGGAGAGAAGACTCATCATTTAGCAATGGATCAGACAACTATCACCTTAATCCAAAATCAATCTCAGCATTATGAAATAAATGAGATATTATGTGTTTTATTAATATATATTTTTATTTAAAAATATTTTGAGAAAGAACACGAGCAGAGTAGGGGGGCAGAGAGGGAGGAGAGAGAATCCCAAGCTGGCTCTGCATTGTCAATGCAGGGCACAAACTCATAAACCATCATGACCTGAGCCCAAACCAAGAGTTGGACACTTAACCAACTGAGCCAGTCAGGCATTCTGTTTTTTATAGTACTGTGCAAAATGAGATATAGCGATGATGTGTTCTAGCCAAACATGTTTTGATGTGAATCTATCAAGTTTTAAGATGTACACTTAAGAGAAAGATACAGGAATTAAAAGAACAAACTTTACAACAAAGAATGCAACTGTACAAAACCATTCTCAGGACAGATAGTCTCAAACTCAAGTGTCACTGAAAATAAGGTATGCTAGATTAAAGAGACACAAAGAAATTAAAGTTTTATATGCAGGGGCGCCTGTGTGGCTCAAGTCGATTAAGCGTCTTGACTCAGGTCATGATCTCATGGTTCGTGAGTTTGAGTTACCAGCTCTGAGCCCACTTCAGATCCTGTCTCCCTCTCTCTTCCCCTCCTCCGCATGCACGCGTCTCTCAAAAATAAACATTAAAAATAAAAATAAATAAACAAAAACATTATAAATTGTTACATGCAACAAGGTTTTGGATCAGATACTAGCAACGAATAAACTAGCTGTATGATTGTACTTTAGATCAACTGGGGGAAATAGCACCTGGATATGAGAGGAAATAGACATTTATTCACATGAAGAGTGGTATTACCAACTAAAAAAGCAAGGTATAAGTTAATCTCATTTTCATAAAATAAAAATAAAAACCTACATATATGTGCTTAGAGAAAGATCTGGAAAAAGTGCACCAAAAGTTATGTTAGTGATTTCTGGATGATGAGAATGCTTTTATTTTTGCATATTTCCCAATATTCTATCCAGCACATGTACTGCTTTGAAAATACTAAAAGAATCTTGAAAAGACAGAAAATCATATGAGGGAGCTTTACTACAGTGCAAAAGCCTTACTCCAGCTAAATTTTAAAAAGGTTGAGAACTACTGCTTTTAAAAACTGGGAGTGGATATAGGGCTCCTGGGTAGCTCAGTTGATTAAGTGTTAGAATTCAGTTCAGGTCATGATCTTGCAGTGCATTTGAGCTCCATGTCCAGCTCTGTGTTCTCCCTCTCTCTCAGCCCTTCCCCTGCTCACTCTCTCTCTCTCTCAAAAAATAAATGTAAAAAAAATTTTTTTTAAACTGGGAGTGGATAAAAGGGAAAATTCTTGTCTAAGATGGTCTTTAACAAATACATTCATGTAAGTTTTTCACTCATGAGTTAGGAGACTACCCTAAATAGAGGCAGTCACAAACAAAACCTATAATATAAGAGCAAATTATATTAGCCAATTTTATAAATCAGGATCTTTGGCTGCAAAAAAGACCATATTTAGGTAAATTAAATAGAAAAAGAGTTTATCAGAAACATATTGGGAGTTCAGAGAATAGATGAGAGCCTTCTTGACTTTGCAAACATGCAAAAAACCAAGGTAAAACTAAGCAGTCAAAAATCACCAACCAAGGTCACGCCACAAGAAGAGTCCCCTAGGAAACTCCCCCACGGGTACTGCCATGGCTACTGCCACCAGCCAAATGAATGGATTCTAATCTGTCCTTGCTTCTCTGCATCTCTCACACCAGATGCAAGTTCCCAATCAAGTGTATGTGACTGGCACAAGTTGGGTCACAACTGCCAGGTGTTCAGGACAGAAAGTGCATGTGTATGTATATGTATGTGTGTTTGCATCAAGTTACATACATACAGCCTCTCCAGCTTCCTTCCTCTCCCCCTAAGATTCACAAAAAGACTACATGTGAAGGGGTTTAAAATGGTAACCAGTCAAAAGAAACAACAAAGGATCATTTTAAAGCCCAATTAGAATGTCTAACACAGGAATCCTTTCCATTTTCACACACTTTAATCACTGTGCCACCTTCTGCTTCATTGTTCAAAATAACCGTTCCTGAAAGTAATTTCACAAACTATAAAAATTCTGAAGAGTAAAACCTTTTTCACATAATCTCCTTTCCAATACTGCATCATTCAATGGTAACCAACATTGGCTGCACCCATAACTAAACACTCTTAAATCACAAAAGTTCTAAATAAGAATAGTTTATTATAGAAATATATTTATTACCTAATGCAATCCAGACACATTAAAATTTATTGGCCGTAAGATTCAAATAACTAAGTGCATTAGATTTACGCAAGTATCTGAAACCGTAAGGTTTTAGAAGCAGCAAAAACGTTTTTATAGCACTTGCTTCAAAAGTCACTATATCAACTACACTATGAACAAATGAGCCATTCAAAAGCGATATACTTTTATCAAATTTTTGCAGCTCCACTGACCCTGAAAGGCTCCAACTCCCTAATAGGGAACAGAATATTTGTCACATTGAAAAAACAATTTATCATTTTTATAACTGAGAGGGTGTAACAGGAGTGTAATGTGTCACAAGACACACATTTTTACTTCAAGTTCATTTTACCTATAACCATTTCTTTTGGGGCGCCTGGGTAGCTCAGTCGGTTGGGCACCTGACTTTGGCTCAGGTCATGATCTCACAGTCTGTGGGTTCAAGCCCTGCATCAGGCTCTGTGCTGACAGCTCAGACCTGGAGCCTGCTTCCAATTCTGTGTCTCCCTCTCTCTCTGCCCCTCCCCCGCTCACTCTCTGTCTCTCTCTCAAAATAAAATAAAGACATAAAGAAAAAAAAAACGAAAAAAATTTGTAACCATTTCTTTTTTCTTTTTTTTTTTTTTTTTGAGAGAAAGAGATAAAGGGGCAGAGAGGATGAGAGCGCTCCATGCTATCACCACAGAGCCCAAAATGGGGTTTGAACACATGAACCATGAATCATGATATGAACCAAAATTAAGAGTTGAATGCTTAACAAACTGAGCCACCCAGGCGCCTCAATTTACGACCATTTCTAAAAATCTCTTCTGAAGAATAAACTTGGCTTCCAATCCAAACATTACTTTTAAGGTAGAAGAGCAGACTGGATCTAGCTGGTTCTGCCATGTACTTAGCCGCAACTCTGGGAAAGTCAATTTATCTCTTTTTCTTAGAATCTTTATCTGTGATTTGGAGACGGTTGGAAAGCTGAGGATTAAACGGTGAATACAGGTAGTGTTAAGAATATGCCTTGGGGGCACTTGGGTGGCTTAGTCAGTTAAGCATCCGATGTTACGTGATCTCACAGCTGAGGGGTTTGAGCACCACATCGGGATTAGGTGCTACAGCTTGGAGCCTGCTTCTGATTGTCTCCCCCAACTCCCCTGCTCACACACTCTCTCTTTCAAAGATAAATAAACATTTAAAAAAAAAAAAAGAATATGCCTGGATGTTTTCCCCAGGGGGGTGGGGAGAGAAGAGCTTGGCCTATAGTGAGCATTCAATAGGTGATAAGAATAAAGTGCTTAAGGGAGTTGGGAGTGGGGCATAAGCAGTGGGGGAAAACAGTTCTGAGAAGAAAAATTTTCAAACCAAATACGCTGAGAAAACGACTCACTAGTAACCAAAACCAGAAAACAAAACCATTCCAAACCCAGCATACTCAGCTCAATTTTATAACACCATAAATACATACTAGGAAGAAAAAAAGGACAGGAAAAAACTGCCTGGAAATTAACATTAAGTCAGCAAACCAAACACTCCATTTTACATGCCTATCAAAGGAGGACAAGTAACTCATCTAATTACCCTTTGCTGCTCAATAGACAAATTTTAAGAAAATGATATATATGAAAAACACTGAAAAAAAAATCCCAAAATGCACAGAATCACCTATGAAGTTAGTCTTCTCTTCATTCCCACTCCACCAATCTCAATCTAAGCCTCAATACCCAACTACCAATTCATAAGAAATTAGAAAAATCTCAAATGTGGCAAACTGTGCAGGATAATCTAGTTTCTTCAACAAAGTGCAAGGGGAAAAAAACACAGAAGAAAGATAAAAATTAAGAAGCTTGAAAGACTATCAATTATAGTATGTGAGAACTAGATTCTTATTCCAGATAAACTAGAAAAATTAACAGAAAAATGACTCAGAAAGAAAAACTTTCACATGCAACATTCTGTTCAGATTTCACAAAAATTCATTTGATTGGTAAAAGAACATTTCATTAAAGATAATTTCATATTTATTTAACAATTATGAAGTGTATGGTTTCATTTTTTAAAGTTTATTCTGAGAGAGAGAGAGTGCACGTGCACATGCTGCAAGGCGGGGGCAGGGGGGTGGCGTCCCCAAACAGGCTCCACAGTATCAGCACAGAGCATGGTGTGGAGTGTGAACTCACAAACCATGAGATCATGACCTGAGCGACACCCAAGTGCCTCATGAATTGCATGAAGTGCCCAAGAGTCCCATGAAGTGCATGAAGTGTTTTTGAGAACCCTATAAATATTATTTATTTGCCACAGTAACTCTACAAGAAGTTACTATTATCCCCATTTAACAGAGGAAGGAAAAGGTACAGAAATTTCACTTTAAACTCTCCCAAGGTCACCAGGCTATAAGTGGCGATGCTGAGATTCAAATCCAGGCTGTATAACTGGTGCCCTTAATTACCACACCATGCCGTCTCCGCACCAGATGTGGTGGAAACTGAGCTTTAGAATCAGAGAAAGGTGCCTGAATCCAGATCTCTCATTATGTTATGTAAATAATGTAACTTCTTGGAACCTCTGTACACTCACTTGTAGAAGGGATATTACCTATTTTTAGAAAAGTATTCTGAGGGTAATGAGATAATATATATTGGACTCTATCACAGCCTATAGTTTATGAAGCCCACAATAAACTGCCCTTCCCATCATACCTCATAAGACTAATTAAAAAGTAGAGCTAATAAAATTCATAAACACACAGCAGTAACACTGAAATAGCTCTACCTTTTAATTAGCCACAGAGCCCCCAAAACATACTTCAAAGATAGCAATCATTCAGAAATGAAATTTTTATATAACAAAATTTAAACTTACAATCAGCAGAAATAAGAGTTTGAAATCTAAATTTAAAGTATTGCCAAATTTAAATGAATTTGATTATCCTGAAAACAAAATGTATTCTGCACAGAGACCTCATGCTCAGAAAAGTATACTAAGATTTGGTTCATGCTAGTGAGTCTAGCCTGACATGTGGTTAACATTAAGGCAAAGCAGTTTTATCATAGAAAAGGAAGGTAAACATAATAAGCATGTTAAAAGTCAACTTCTTTAAGAAAGATAGCTTTCTATGTTGTTATCCTATGAACATTTTCCACTTCTCTATTAAACTACGTGGTTCTTTGGTGGCAAAATGTTTTATGGTCATTTAGGAATTTCTAGCTCTTAGCACACCGAAACTGGCACCACAGTATAGCCTCTAGCATATCTTGAAATGAGAAAAATTAAAGGCTGATTGTTTGCTTTAGTAAAGGAAAATAAGTATTTGACTCTTTTAAATACTTGCCTGGGATATCTGAAGTCATCTATAAAAATTCAATTTACATAACATTAGCAATATTTTACCTTATTAGTTAAGATTACCTGTGAACAAAAAAGGTTCAGGTATTCTTTCTTAACTATTTTTTTACTTAACTAGTTTGAGTGAAGTCAATTTTGTTTTGGGCACACTACAATGGGAAATAAAAATCAGAGTCTGATTTAGAAATGACTTGGACATCTAGATCTCATCTCACCAAATATTAACAGACAACGGCAACTATGGTCATATATGAAGTAACATGTTATCTATGCACCACCTAGATTTTTCCACTCATCTATTTGGGAAATCATAAATAACCCACTACAAAAGTTATGTCTGATATCCTTTAAAATTTTTGTGCCTTTCACCTTTCCCATAGTCTCATTTTCTTTTAAAAAATTTTTTTTGATGTTTATTTATTGAGACAGAAACAGAGCATGAATGGGAAAGGGGAAGAGAGACAGGATTCGAAGCAGTCTCCAGACTCTGAGCTATCAGCACACAGTCCACGCAGGGCTTGAACCCACAAACCGTGAGATCATGACCTGAGCCGAAGTCAAACCCTTAACCAGCTGAGCCACCCAGGCACCCTCCCCCCCCCAGTCTCATTTTCACCAATAAAGACTCAAAATGGTGAAGCACAATGACTTAGAAACAGATTGCTTAGGTCTCTGCACAGTAGTTATCACTGTTACTAAGTACATATAATTTAACCATAAAACAAAGATATGCCATCTGCTGAAGTATGATTCACAATTGTGTACTGTATCTATAACAGAATTTAAAAATGAATTATAAGCAGAGGGGCGCCTGGGTGGCTCAGTCAGTTGAGTGTCTGGCTCTTGATTTCACCTCAGGTTATGATCTCCAGGTTAGTGGGCTCAGCTCGCATTTGCTCTGCAATGGCAGCTGGGAGCCTGATTGAGATTCTCTTTCCTCTCTTTCTGCCCCTCCTCCCGTGTGCATGCTCTCTCAATAAATAAACAACAAACAAAAAAATAAATATAAGCAGAAACGTGTACCAGATTTATCATTACAAATCATTACATCTTATTAAAATGTTTGCATATGTCCCTCTCAGCCAAGCTTTTAAACTGATGAAAAAACCCATGAAATGCATTTATTAAAAATAAAGACTTCCTAACATTTCCCCTTATTTCAAGAACTATACAGAATCAATTGAAATATTTATATTTATATCAACACGTACAAACCATTTTGAGCATCCAAGTTTATGGGTTCAAAGGCAAATGGCCAAACACAAAGCAGCTGACTTGTAATTTCTATAGAGCACTTCCAATGTTTTCCTTGTAAAATCACCAAAATAATTTAGAAGTGAAAAAAAAATCCTAGGAATATTGACAAAAATAAACTTTTTTAAAAAAGAATGTAGTATGTTAAATTGAAACTGACTCCCTAAGGAAGAGGACAGCTTATTTTACTATTAATTTCCAAGTTCTCATTCACCATTAATTAGCATTTTATTATCTTTTAGGCAGATTGCAACCTGAAACTCAAGCACCTTCCCAAATACTGAAGTTATCTGTTTTTGGTTTCCATTCTATGCCTTTTTGTTTTCAGTTAAACTTCTGGATCGGAAGGTTTAAAAAGAGGGGGAGGGAGGAGGGCAAACAAAAAGACAGCCTTTTGTTTGAAAGGGCACAACAATCAGGCACTCCACATCTTTAGTTCGGTTTCACTAGTTGTCACAGCGTTGCAATCAATGTCCCAAACTTAAGAGCACTCTGATTCCCTTTCAAGTATTACACAGAAAAGGCCAGAAAAGTTCGGAAGTCTGTCAAATTACAAACCTGAGTCTTCTGAAGACTACCAATCACTTTAACTTTTGGATTGGATTTACAGAAGTGTGACTTCTGTTACTAAAACATGAACCACACCATTAACTGTGTTTTTTTTTTCCCGGTAAGCAGCAAATATCAAAGTTAAGAATAAGTATTTCAACAAATATGACAAACCAAACTCAGAGCACAAAGTTGACTGATAAAATTACCATCGTAGCACAATTTCAAAACCATAAGCAACCCCCCCACACACAACCGCACCCACTCTTACGTAAACTTTTAGAGTAAGCAAACTTCTTTAGCCTCACCTATGTTTTCACCTAGCAAGGACTCAAGACACCAACTGCAAGAAGACCAAAATATCAAAAGATTCAGCTGCTGCCCTCGTAGAAGAAACAACCAAAAATTTAAGACATGGTAATGTATTTAAGTTACCGAAGCTTAGGGCACTTCACAAGCTACAGCCATTTTAGATTCAGCCTTTCTTTTAAATTTCACGGGAGTGGAAAGGTAGATTTAAAACAGTAAAAAATAACTCGTTAAAACTCTTCAAGATCAACCAGCTTTTTTTTTTTTTTTTTGGAGGCAGGAGATCCGTAGGTGTTGGATACCGACTTAATCTAAATCAAAGAAAATACCACGCTACCACGGAGAACCGAAACGCTGGTGGTTAAAGCTCTTCTTTTCCCCTCAGAGGTCCCACATTTGACTTACACTATTTTTTCCTCCTTAGGTTTTCCTTTACTGGAAAACAAAAGCCCTTGGTTCTAATTTAAGAAAGAAAGAAAAAGAAACCCGTAAACCAAGCCACCCAACCACCAACAAGCCGGAACGCCTGGAGAGGAGCCTGAGAGCCGCAGGTGAGCGTTCCGACCCGAAGACCAAAGTTGAAGTAAGAGCGCTCGGGCAAAGCCGCTGCAACACTCGACTGCAAAGCTCCTCGCGCGGGGGGAGGTGCCCCGTCTGAACCACAGGACCGTGGGCCCTTTGGCTCCTTTCCACTTCCCGAGGCCGACCTATACCAACCACCTGTGAGAAAGCCGCTTTCAACTAGTTTCAACAGCCGGTTGGTCAGCACCGGGCGGAGCCCCGAGCCGGGACGACTCAAGATCCCCTACCGCCCGTTGTCCGGAACCCCTACTCACCCTGCAGCAGCGGAGCTACAGCAAGGGACCATACGCGGCGTATGAGGGCGCGTCCCCAGCTTCCTGAACCCGCGAAGGTGGAGAGCCAACAACCATAACAAAGCTCTTCCCAAAATGGCTGCCCGGCCCACACGACCCAGGAGGGGCAAGGGGGGAGGAGCAACGACCAGTCGGGCCCTCCCCCCTCCGACCACGCCTCACACACCCCTACCCACTCGCACCGCCCACAGGAGCGCAAGCGCAGGAACCCTGTTCTGGTGACCCTTCGGCGCCCCACGCAGCCAACGTTCCGCCGCGTGAACGGCAGTTATTCCATGCGTGGTCCCCACCCCCCCGCCACAGCCTCTCGAGGCAGTGCCCCAACCCCTCTGCCGACTTGAATTCTCTGCCCTTACTCGCGCCTGAGAGGAGGAGACCAGCCGAGTTTGGTATTCCTCCTCTTATCCCCCGGCCCAACTCAGGGCCTGGATGTGTGTGAATGAGTGGGTGGGTATGTATGTGTGCACTGCTTTTCTCCGCCCCTTCACCCTCCTGTACCCCACTTCTGAGCATGCTCGCATCCCCAAACTACACGTACAAGCACTAGCAAACCGGCTTCGTAGGATCCTGTGTCTTCCGACCCTTCCCACCTTCCGCTCTTCCCAGTGCGCGCCTGTCGTTAAGATTCCAGCCCCCAGCGGGCCACACCGCCGGCCTTTTGAGGCTTGCGCGGCTGGTCCCGACGCGCTATACCCGCTGGGAGTGGTAGTCCCGCCTCAGGGCTGGCGTCACGGCCTTCGCCCAGCGCTGGGCGGATTCCTGTCCGGAGCCTGCTCGTAGGCCTGGGCGGAGAAGTTGTTTCTCTGACCCAAAGCCTCATTGGATATCGCACTACTGGAAGGGGCGGCGCTGCCATGACAGAGGGAAGTAAAAGTGAAAGCTTATCGCGATTAGAAGCGGTTATTATTACGAAGAGCTCGCAATGGGCCCATCCTGCACAGGACGCTAAAACATACATACGGTGTCCAGCAACCGGGGAGCTAGATTACCTAGCTGAGGTATTGGAGGAACTGACCAGCGTGGGCCCTTTAAGCTCTATTGTTTTCAGATGAACGCTCAAATTGCTCGACGCTGTCTCCTTTGATAGCCTACGAAATGGAGGTCCAGAGAAGAGAAACTTGTCCAGGGTCACAGAGCTGATAAATAAAAATTAAAACAGAGGGTAACAGAAAGAATGATCTAGCTTGTCAGATCAACCTAAACCAATGCTCTTATCACCATACCTTTCATGGAAGCAAAAGTCCTGCCCTTCGTATTCTTTATTTCTTAATGAAGCTTCCAGGTCCAAGCATGGAGAATGGAAGTAAAAATAGTTTTTTTCTTCTTAGTAATTAAGGACCCTAATACGGAGTAAGATGAGGCCCATCGATCCTAGAAACCCTCTTAGGAGTTCCAGAGATAGCAAGCAATTTGGTCAAGTCACTCTTGACCTGGACTCCAAATCTCTCCTACCTTCCTACACCACTATCACTCTGAGATTGTTTCAGTAGTTGGACTCTACCTTCCCGAACTCAGAGGATCACATTCTGTTGGCTGAGAAACCTAGAAGCAAGACGCAAGGACCATTCAGGCACCCTACAGACTCCAAAAACCGACTTCCAAATTAAGATTTAAAAGAATCGCCCAAGATGGGAAGACTGGCATGGGAAACAATCAGCGCTGGTCAAGTTCCCACCCGGACTCCTTTTTTCTGTGCTCAGGAAGTTGGAGGGGGCGGGGACGGGAGTGTTACCACCCATCTGCCGGAAGTTGCTTTTTCCTGAATACCTGGCCATTCTTCCGGCTCAGCTTTCTAGCTCCTGATTCCAAGTTGGCAAGTAAGTAGCAGGGCGACTGCCACAGGGTGAAGATTGGGAATGGGGTCACCAAAGGTTGAGGGCACATCAAACCCGGGGGCACTGTCGGGCCCCTTTTGTCCAGACACTTTTCTCTCAAATGTTCATTCTGAGGCTTTGCACTTTGCAAGTCTTCCCTTTGGGACAATGGAGATACCGTCCGTTTTCACTTAAATTGAGCGGATTAATCCTTGGGTCTTTGCCCTTAATTTCCTCACTAGTTGCTGTCTCCAGGATTTAGGCTATCACTCTTTCCCTTTAACAACCCAGAGTTGGAAAGCACGTGGTCATAGTGCATAAGGAGTCCCGAAAATGAAGAGCATCGAGATTTAAAGTGGGGGTGGTCTGAAAGCAGGTGATTTTGAGCAACAGTGAATGTGTGGGCCCTGCAGATATGTGTGTTTCGAAGTCAGGAAAGGGTGTAAAAGCGCCATCTAAGATCTATTCGTAGGACTGGGATAACTTACCTCCCTCGGTCTTTATGTTATAGAATGGAAACATTGACTGGTGTATACAGTTTTCTCTACCCAGCCCTAGGGGCTGTGACCTGGAAATTCGTTCATTAAATTGTTTAATTAGGTAGCAAATGTGGGTTTTGGATCTTTTAGCCACCCATACTTCTGGTTAAGAATGAAACTCATGTAAGACAGATCTAGATTCATATTCTCACTCAATCACTTTACTGGCTGCTTACATTAGACAGTGTTCTTAACTATTTCCCTTTGTGTAAGATGGGAATATACGTAATACTTTTTGAGTGCTTACTTTGTGTCAGGGACAGTTCCCAGCTTTTCACATGTTTTATTTCATTTTAACTTTTATAACGACCCTCCTTAGTTCTTTTTAATTATTTCAAAGGTGAGTGAACTGCAACATAACAAGGTTAAATAGCTTGTCCAAAATCACATACTTGGTAAGTGGTGAAGCCAGGATCCCAACACAAATTGACCTCAAAATCGTCACTCTCATTTAACAGGCTATATGTGTTCTTTCAGCACTAGGTTGATGTTGTTGTATTAATTGAGTTAATGCATATAAAACACATAGTTACAGTGCTTGGTTCACAGCTAAATTGTATTGATTGCTACTTTTACTAAGGTGAAAAAAGCTGTAATTTTCAGTTTTAATGAGAAAACTGCACTTAAAGGAAACAATTTACACAAGGTCACACAGCTGGGGAATTATAGAGGTGTTTGTAAAATACAGATCTTCTGTGTCTGTGCATTACTTTTTCCATTTCACCAAACAGCAAAAGCTAGAATGATTCAGTGGTGCCTGGGTGGCTCAGTTGGTTAAGCGTCCAGACTTCAGCTCAGGTCTTTATCTTACAGTTGGGGAGTTCAAGCCCTGCTGAGAGTACAGCCAGCTTTGGGTCCTCTGTCTCACTCTCTCTGCCCTACCTCGCTTGCCCACACACGCTCTCTCTCTCTCAAAAATAAACATCAATAAAAAGAAAAAAGAAAAGAATGGTTCAGAGATGAAAAGGATCTGTAACGTGTTACTGATTTTTTTGAGAACTGATTATTTTCTTTTTTTAAATTATTTTTTTATTGCCTTTATTTATTTTAGAGAGAGAGAGAGAGAGAGAGACAGCATGAGCAGGGGAGGGTCAGAGAGAGAAGGAGACACAGAATCTGAAGACAGGCTCCAGGCTCTGAGCTAGCTGTCTATCAGCACAGAGCCCAACGCAGAGCTCGAACCCACGAACCGTGAGATCATGACCTGAGCCGAAGCCAAATGCTTAACCCACTAAGCCACACAGGCACCACACAGTGATTATTTTCAAAGGAAAGTGTGTTACATGGAAAAAAATTCTTGTTACTACTTATAAAAAATATGTATAAAATGAATAAAATTAAGTGATGTCTTGTTTTGTACATAGCAACATACTTCTGATTCTGCCCCTCCACTGAGCTGTAAAAATGCATTAATCAGAACTGCCTGCCATCTTCCTGAGCAAGACTTTTAATTGGACCCAATATGCTTCATTTCATCCAGAAGTTTTCTCAAGCATCTTCAAAGGTTGGTTTATTCAGCAAAATTTGCTGGCACCTCTTTGCTGAGGCAAAAGCAGTGAAAAAATTGACAAAAATATTTATTCTTACATATTTAGGTGATGCAGTAAAGGGTGGGTAAAACAAATTATTTCATATGTCAAGTAGTAACCTCTGGAAAAGTATAACATGGAAGGGGAATAGGGTATATCAACAATAAACTTAAGATTGCACTTAAAAATAGGTCAGAAGAGACGGAATGGGCTGTGCAAGCAGGGAAGAACATTCCAAACAATTTCTTTCATCCATTGCTTTTTGAGTCATTGTTGATCTTTTAACTAGGTGAAGTCTGGAGTCTGCTCATTACAGCACAGAATCAGCAGGAAAAGTTTTTACTTTGGCCATGACCATGAAAGGCACTGGGAAGTAGACAAAGACAAAAAATATGGTTCTGGCTCTCAAGTATATGGAGACAAACATAATTTAAATTTACTGAGAATTATGATGGGAGTGTGCATAAGATACTTACATTATAAGAGCATTAATTCAGATTGGGGAATGGTTCATGCTGAATTTTAAAAGATGGGTTTCCTATAGAGGAAAGTAGGCAGAGACATGTAGGAAGGAATGGAGCTATGGAAAGTATGCAGTGTCTATAAAGCTAAATTGGAAGGTAGATTGCTTTATCAATATAAAATAGCATTCCCATGGTAATTAATGCTGCTGCTTTTGCAAGTTATAAATAAAAGAGGCAGTTTAAAATGCCAGATACTAAAAGTGTAATCTTTACCTGTTCCTCTTTCAGATACTCCTTTCTTTCATGGGGTAAGATTAGTGGTAGGAAAAAAAATACATCACTAGGTTTCTATTCAGTAGTTTCTTTTGCATGTTGTATAACTATTTGCTAGCCTTAGCTAGCATTAACATCACTGTATAGTGTAATCTTTTTGTAAGTTTGATGTACTAATAGAAAGCAGATGGTTTGTTTTTGTATTGTTTCAATTGGGGATTAAGACATTGTGATTACTTAAAAATTTGTTTTTGTCTACTGGTTCTGATTTCTCTTTAGATGCTGAAGTACCCTTTCACATTCCGACTAGGAGCCAGCAGAATAGAAACATCTTCTCTCAAGACATGTCTCCAGCAGAACTTTTCCCCTTTGTTCCCAAGGCCTTGGTTTTTCTCATCATTTCCAGTGTATATGAGCAAGACACAATACTATCATACTTCCCCATGCAGCTATAAGAAGCAGCAGAAGCAAGAAGTCCTTCCAGCCAAGCCATCAGGCACCATGACTTTCCTGCTTGACAGCCCAAAGCCAGTGTTATACATAACTCTGGCAGGACTAATCCCCTTCGTTGCTCCACCACTGGTCATGGTGATGACAGAGACTTATATCCCCTTACTAGCTTTTACTCAGATGGCTTATGGAGCCAGTTTCCTATCTTTCTTGGGAGGGATCAAATGGGGTTTTGCTCTGCCAGAAGACAGTACGGCCAAACCAGACTTCCTCAGTTTAGCTAGTAGTACAGCTCCTCTTATGTTTTCCTGGTTTGCCTTCCTTATTTCTGAAAGGCTCAGTGAAGCTATAGTCACAGTAATAATAGGTTTGGGGGTAGCATTACACATTGAACTTTTTCTCTTGCCACATTATCCCAACTGGTTCAAAGCCCTTAAGATAGTAGTCACTCTTGTGGCTGTGCTTTCATTTATAATCACTTTACTAGTTAAAGATATTTATCCAGAGGAAGGACCCAAGAGGCCTGGTCAAGTAGAATAAATATAAAATTACTCTGTAGATGACGTTGGCATGTTGGCTACAAGCTTGTGTTTTGGTTTCACCTTTTTCTACTTCTGGTTAGCTTTTGTTCCCCATCAGTGGTTATTTATTCTTCACAGATTTTTCTTCATTTCTAGAAATCTTTATTTCCTAGGAATTACTTGACAGGAGTTTGGAAATCCCTAACAAATCATTTTCACTTTAGGTTCCCGTTTTGAGTCTATATAAATTATATATAACATTTTAATGTTTTACTTGTTTTGAAAAATGTAAAATGAAAAAAATATATACAATGATAAAAATGAAAATCTCTTTTGCTAGAGCCATATGATCATTGAAAAAAGACACGCATATTCTCCCATAAGAGGAAAATTTTGTATCCATGAGTGTGGTTCCAGTGTGGAGTTGTCATTGTAGTTGGCCCTTGTAATTGCATTTCCAAGCTCATTTTATCTACTATCTAGTTATATAAGCTGAAACGATCTGTGGCTCTAGAAGTCAGTAGGGAGCAGTATAGCAAGGGGGAAGCCATATTCAAAGAAAAGCTGGACACATTTTCCAGTGTTTATCCAGTTTTTATGGACACAACCCCATCTTCAAACAGCTGGTCAAAAAAAATTAAAAATAAAGTCACTAGTATATATAAATTAGGAAAAGTCAAACTTGGGCCATTTTGATGTTCTTACAAGCAGGGTGATCTAGTTTTTTAAAAAAAATTTTTTTTAATGTTTTATTTATTTTTGATACAGAAAGAGACAGAGCATGAGAGGGGGAGGGGCAGAGAGAGAAGGAGACACAGAACTGGAAGCAGGCTCCAGGCTCTGAGCTAGCTGTCAGCACAGAGCCTGACGCGGGGCTCGAACCCATGACTGTGAGATCTGACCTGAGCCGAAGTCGGAGGTTTAACCGACTGAGCCACCCAGGTGCCCCAGGGTGATCTAGTTTTATACATTAACTCACAGAAGTTTTTTTAAAAACCAAAGCAACACTTCAGATTCTACCTTGAAGACTTGGTCTCTTGAGATTTAGTCTCCTAAAAAACGAAAAACATTTTAAATGGCAGAAGACTATAAATCAGTAGGGGCACCTCAGTGACTCAGTTGGTTAAGTGACTGAATTTCAGCTCAGGTCATAATCTCATGGTTTGTGAGTTTGAGCCCCACATCAGACTCTGTGCTGTCAGTGCTGAACCTGCAAGTGATTCCCTCCCCTCTTTCTCTGCCCCTCCCCGGCTTGCTCTCTTTCAAAATAATTCAGTAAACTTAAGAATAAAACCTGATATATGTGATCTTTGGATAATGCATTCAAGTATTAGTTAACTTGACTTTCATAAATTGTGTGTTGAAATCCTAAGTCCCGATATCTCTGAATGTGATCTATTTTGGAGACAGGGTCTTTACAGAGATAATAAGGCTAAAATGAGGGAATAAAGGTAGGCTGTAATGTAATATTACCAGCATTCTTTTTTTTTTTAACCAGTATTCCTTATAATAAGGGAAAACAGAGATAAATATGCATACAGGGAAAATGCCATGTGTACATGAAGGTGGCCATCTACATTCCAAGGAGAGAAGCCTAAAATAGATACCTTACTTTTAGCCTTCAGAAGGAACCAACTATCAACACATTGATTTTAGACTACCAGCTTCCAAAACTATGAGACAATAAAATTTATTGTTTAAATTTCTGTGGTACTTTGTTACAGCAGCTCTAGCAAATAAATATAATACCATAGAGCTAGACCTTGTTCTGATCATCGAGAAGCTTACTGATTAAAATCCATAGCTGAAACCATCACACAATCCTTTATTAATGCAGAGAATAGTTTACCTACAGTCTGACACTAAAGAAAAGAAACCTTACACTTCAGAAGCTCTTTCTCAGATTCTACTTTCAGTGTGTTGGTTTGCTTCTAAATTACATGAGGACTACACAAATTAAAACTTCTCTGATCTTAAATTCATCATTTTTCAGAATAGGGGCAAGTCGCTTTTAAGCTAATAGCCCAATTTCAATAAACACTGCAGGTAAATGCACTTTGCAAGTGAATTACAGTGTATGATTCTTTAAGAAAAGTGATTTTAGGGGCATCTGGGTAGCTCATCAGTTAAGCATCAGACTTCAGCTTAGGTCATGATGCACAATTTAGGAGTTCGAACCCTGCATCAGGCTCTGTGCTGAAAGCTCAGAGTCTGGAGCCTGCTGCTTCAGATTCTGTGTCTCCCTCTCTCTACCCCTTCCCCTCTCATACTCTCTCTCAATAAATAAACATTCAAAACATTTTTTAAAACATTTTAAAGTAAATCCAACTTTACATTGCACAGGACATCTTGAAGTATATTAGATTGTGAAATATTTTGAAGGAAGATCACATTAATAGCTGCTCAGAAAACATTTAAATGTAAGAACTAAATGTGCAAGTCCCTCAAGGTAAAACAAAACACTAAAAAACTTAGTCAATTCTATAACAGTTTGGTGGTGATCTAGGAACACCGCTAATAAACTAAGTTATAAATAATACAAGGAAAACAAAAATCAACATACTTTATTAGTACATTATTTTTAAAACAGTGTCATTACCCAGCAAATAAGTATTTTTACAATTATCTATTTACAGAGACTGTCTGGACCTGTTAAGTCCAAACACAGATTGTCTTGACATGTTTCTGCTACCGCAATACAAAATGCCTCCCCTCACAGTGCCATTTTAGGCACAAGGCAATGATGAGAACTAAATTATAGTAGTATTTTTAAAGTTTCTTTTGAATCAGAATGCAGATTTTTCCTTAACTAGAAATATTAAAGGCACATGAGTTAGAACTTAAATAATTTACAAATGATCTTGATACTTTATTCTTGACATTTTATAGATCTCAATCAAGCATCTATGACCCTTCAGACTTTTAGGACACCCCAAAGAAAGGGACATAGATCTTTGTCTGCACTTCATAAGCTTTTCTTAATATATGCACATAGTTAAGTTATGAAAGAAAGTACCCTTGTGGGCCAATCCAAATATTTTGGATATGAATGCTTCCTGAATCTTTAATGCTTACCAAAGATTTTCTATCTAAATTAGCTGTTGCCTGTTAACAGTACACTGAAGAACTTTAGTAAAGAAAAGGGGAAATCAGGGATATACAAATCAAATCCTGGAATTAACAGGTAAACCTAAATGTATGCAAGACCTATAATGTATATGGTTCCAAACAACTAGTAGAAATAAATAAAATGATGATCATGTACACACATAATATTCCTTTCAGAACTGGATGGAGAAAAATTCTTTAGAATGTTTCTCGGGAAAAATGAAAAGTTTTGAGAAGCAGCTTTGGGTCAGAGTCCCTTCAACTTAAAAATATCTATTAAAAGCTTCATAGGTACCTACAATTCTACTTTCTTCAAGCCAGGCAGTAGGCTTTGTACTAAGTTCATACTTAGACTTGCCCAAGTACAAATAAGCTTTACAAAGCTTGACAGTGTAATAAAATTCCCTCTTCCCAAGCCAAACTGATAACTACTTAGAAAATAGGAAAGAAATTTAACACTTCCCACTAGGCTCTGTTACCCATTATATCATCCAATTTCTCTAACAGACTCTCACTTAAGAACCTCCTAGTTAAAAAAAAAAAAAAAAGAACCTCCTAGTAATTCTTCACTCACATTTTCAGCATTAAGACAAAAAACAGAAGTGAACAAAAGCTTTTTTAATCCTGTTAACAATAGGCAAAAATGTATATAAACATCTATACAGATAGCTAGATATTTCCCACATGTCCCTCCCAGTGTATCTGCTGCTAATAAAAAGTCAGGGGCTAGTGAAAACTCCTGGCATCAAATTAAAGTAGGGAGTTGTTTCATTGACTTTTCTCTGTAGGTTCAACTATGGACATGGAAAATTGTGCTGTAGACTGAATCATAAATGTACAGACATCTTTAAACTGTCTCACTAATATTCTTACATCACCCAAGGGTCATGTTACAATTTGGCTTGCCCTGGAGAAGCAGCTAAAGGGGCTATCAGTCAAGAAGATTCTAGCAAATCATTTTTACAATTAGGACTCTTCCCTTAGGGGAGAATTCTAGAGCATAAACAGCATTTCTATTGGTAAGCCTCACTAATTTGTGTGAGTTCTTTATTAATTTAGGATATATTCCATATCTCTCCTCAAATTCTTAGAAAAATCATTCTTTAGTCATCTACCTACCAAATACAAGGAAAACTCAACAGAATCACCAAATACATGTGTGATTTGCAAAGAGTCAGATCCTACATTTTCAAAATGTTTCTTGTGCTCCCTTATGCTTTATATTTCATAGTACAGCAACACCTCCTTCACAACGACTGGTGATCATGTTACTGATTTCTGTCCATGTATCTGAATGAGGGTTATAAACTTCAACAGAGTCCAAGGTACCTGGGGCCAAGAAATCATGGCTGGAAGATCGACCTCCAGAAACATACAGAAGCCCATTAACTGCCACAACACACATGCCTGCTCTAGGCACTTTCATCGAGGCAACTTCAACCCACTTTTCCTGGTTTAGAGAAAAAAAAAAAAGGCAGAATCATAAAATGGTAATAGAGAAAACTGTTGAGAAGTCAGATACTCTAGTTCTTTTAACATATTTAAATTTCAAACTCACAATCCAGTCTATAAATAAACTTTGAGTAGGTGTAGAAAAGTAACAAGTTTAGAGGAAAACAAATGAAAAATATGTCTGTGATTAATTATAAGTGATGATCAGGAGAAAATCTAGAAATCAAATACAAGCAGGCATTCTGTAAAATTAGTTCTATTAAATGTAAGTAGGTAATGCACACACACACACACACACAACACAAACCCACAAAGCTCCAAGGAGAAAAAACCTTCTCTATACAGAAGGACTTTTATTTATTTATTTTCTTTTTTTTTAATGTTTTTATTCATTTTTTTCCATAATATTTTATTGTCAAATTGTTTTCCATACAACACCCAGTGCTCTTCCCCTTAAGTGCCCTCCACCATCACCACCACCTCTCTTCCCCCCTCCCCCTCCCCCCCAACCCTCGTTCATTCTCAGCATTCAATAGTCTCTCAAGTTCTGCATCCCTCTCTCTCCCCAACTCTCTCTCCCTCCTCCGCTCCCCCTGGTTCTCCATTAGGTCTCTCTTGTTTTCCTGCTAGACCTATGAGTGCAAACATATGGTTTCTGTCCCAGAAGGACTTTTAATATGCTAATGACTTTATTTATCTCCAAGAGAATGACATTGCTATCAACACTTGCCCAGTCTTGGAATCCTTTTTTTCAAAGACCATCTAGTGGAGTTAATACTTTGCAAAATATATTTTCAGAAAGAGTATACATTGGAAGTCAGAAACTATAGCTTACTTTGGTGAGAATGATCTTTCCAGATTAAAAGGCTATTTTAAAAAATAAGAATATTTCAAGTGGTGTTGGGAAAAGTGGACTATATGCCAAAGAATAAAACTGGACCACTTTCTTACACCAAACACAAAAATAAGCTCAAAATGGATCAAGGACCTAACTATGAAACCTGAAACCATAAGAATCCTAGAAGAGAGCACACACAGCAATTTCTCTGACATCAGCTGTAGCAACACTTTTCTGGCTAGGTCTCCTGCGGCAAGACAAAATAAGTAAAAATAAATATAAACTGTTGGGACTACATCAAAATAAAAAGCTGTTTTCTGCTGCACAGTGAAGAAAACAATCAACAAAACGAAAAGATCACCTACTGAATGGAAGAAGATACTTGCAAATGATATGTGATAAAGAGTTAATATCCAAAATATATAAAGTACTGTCACAACTCAATCATCAACTATAATAATAATCATCATCCAATTAAAAAATGGACAGAAGACATAAACAGACATTTCACCAAAAAAGACATCCAGATGGCCAACAGACACATGAGAAGATGCTCAACATCACTCATCATCAGGGAAATGCAAATCAAAACTACAATGAGCTACACCTCACCACTACACCTCACCACTGTCAGAATGGCTAAAATCAAAATACAAGATGGGGCACCTGGCTGGTTCAGTTGGTTGAGCATGTGACTCTTGATCTGGAGTCATGAGTTGGAGCCCAACTTTGGGCATGTAGATTACTTAAAAAAGTAAAAATACAACACAGGAAACAAAGTGTTAGTAAAGATGTGGAAAAAAATGAAACCTTCATGCATTGTTGGTGGGAATGCAAACTGGTACGCCCACTGGAGAAAACAGTATGGAGGTTCCTCAGAATGTTAAAAAGTACTGCCTACAATCCAGTAATGGCTCTACTGGGCATATACCCAAAAAGTACAAAAACACTAAATCTTTTTTTTTTTTATTTTTAATGGTTTATTTATTTTTGACACAGAGACAGACAGAGCATGAGAGGGGGAGGGGCAGAGAGAGAAGGACACAGAACCGGAAGCAGGCTCCAGGCTCTGAGCTAGCTGTCAGCACAGAGCCTGACACAGGGCTTGAACCCATGAATGTGAGATCTGACCTGAGCTGAAGTCGGAGGCATACGACTGAGCCACCTAGGCGCCCAGAAAAACACTAATTCAAAGGGACACATGCACCCCTATGTTTACTGCAGCATTATTTACATAGGCAACTTACAGAAGCAGCCTCAGTGTCCATCAATAGAGGAATGGATAAAGAATAGTATATAAATACAGTGGAATATTATACACCCATAAAAATGAAATCTCCCCTATAAAAATGCTCTTTGACAAGAATAAAGGAATCATGGGGCTCATCTCCCAATGTTGATGTTTCATTTTTATCAGTGTATGAGAACTATAGTTTGCTTTTTATCCTGAGTAACCTCAAAATAAACTCTATAGGAACTGACACATGCTTTGCATTATCTTTAAGATTTGGATCTATAATATAGGTCTTTTTTTTTTATGTTTTATTTGTTTTTGAGACAGAGAGAGACAAGATCATGAGCAGGGAGGGGCAGAAAGAGAGGGAGACACAGAATTGAAAGCAGGCTCCAGGCTCTGAGCTGTCAGCACAGAGCCCAATGCGGGGCTCAAACCACGAATGTGAGATCATGACCTGAGCCGAAGTCGGAGGCTTATCCAACTAAGCCACTCAGGCGCCCCTATAATATAGGTCTTAGTAGATAGTAAATAACAGTAACATTTCAGATTTATGCATGAAAAACCAAGGTAACTTACTACTGATAAACACTTACTTTGGAACAAAAATCTATTCATTTCCAGGCATAAAGAAAAAAATAGCAACAGAAAGTGCCCTCAGAAAGTTCATTTTCTAGACTGCCTAATAAGATGTCACAGAAAGTCAAAGGAATGTGAACTATCACCAAAGTCTGAAATTTGTTAGAAATAAGAATCCAAATCATGGTTTATAATAAGACAATTCTATTCTTGCCACTTTTATTTAACATGGTACTAGACGTTTTAGCCATGGCAATTAGTAAAGAAAATGAAATCAAAGGCATTGAGAGTGGAAAGGAAAAAGTAAAATGATCTCTATTTATAGGAGACATGATCTCACATTGAGAAAATTTTAAGAAATCCACAAAAAAGGGGAGCTTGTGTGGCTCAGTCACTTAAGCATCCAACTTCAGCTCAGGTCATGAGCTTGTGAGTTTGAGCCCCACGTCAGGCTCTGTGCTGACATCTAAGAGCCTGGAGCCTGCTTTGGATTTTGTGTCTCCCTCTCTCTCTCTGCCCCTCCTCCACTCACACTCTCTCTCTCTCTCTCTCTCTCTCTCTCTCTCTCTCTCTCTCTCTCTCAAATAAATAATAAAACATTCAAGGGGGCGCCTGGGTGGCTCAGTCGATTAAGTTTCTGACTTCAGCTCAGGTCATGATCTTGCAGTCAGTGAGTTTGAGCCCCACATCGGGCTCTTTGCTGACAGCTCAGAGCCTTGAGCTTCTTCAGATTCTGTCTCCCTCTCTGACCGCCCCTGATCACACTGTCTCTCTCCTTCTTTCAAAAATGAATAAATGTTAAAAAAAATAGATTTAAAAAATAATAAAACATTAAAAAAACTTTTTAATTAAAAAACCCACAAAAAAACTATCAGAGTATCAGTGCTGCAAGGTTTCAGGATATAAGATCAACAGACAAAAATCAAATTTCTATACACTAGCAATGAAGAATCTGAACATGAAATTCAGAAAACAAGTTATAGGGGCGCCTGGGTGGCTCAGTCAGTTAAGAGTCTGACTTCGGCTCAGGTCATGATCTCACAGTTCATGGGTATGAGCCCCGCATCAGGCTCTGTGCCAACAGCTTGGAGCCTGGAGCCTTCGGATTCTGTGTCTCCCTCTCTTTCTCTGACCCACCCCTTAACACACTGTCCCTCTCTGTCTCTCAAAAATTAATAAAAAATGTTAAAAAATTAAAAAAAAGAAAAGTTATAAGTATCAAAAGGAATAAAATATTTAAGAATAAATTTATAAACAGAGTTCAAGGAACCGAAAATTGTAAGACATTGTTTAAAGAAGTTGAAGATGACTAAATAAACAGAAAAACATTGCATGTTGAAGATGAAAAGTCCTAATATTGTTAAGATAGCAACATTCCCCATATTGATCTCTAATTCAATGTAATCCCTATCAAAACCCAGCTAGCTTCTTGGTAAAAACTGACAAGCTGATGGGGCACTTGGCTGGCTCAGCTGGAAGAACATGTGACTCTTGATCTTGGGGTTGTGAGTTTGAGCCCCACATTGGGTATAGAGATTATTTCAAAATAAAATCGTTAAAAAAACCCAAATTTCTGACAGGCTAATTCTAAAGTTCATATGGAATTAAAGAGACCCAAAATAGCCAAACCCATTTTTTTTTTTTTACTTATTAAGTTTATTTATTTATTTTGAGAGAGAGAGCGTGAATGGGTAGGGGAGGGAAAGAGAGAGAGAGAATCTCAAAGAATCCCAAGTAGGCTTTGCACTGTCAGTGTGGAGCCCGATGTGGGGCTTGAACCCACAAACTGTGAAATCATGACTTGAGCCAAAGCTGGATGCTTAACTGACTAAACCATCCAGGTGTCCCCTAAACCCCTTTTTAAAAAGACGTACAAAATTGAAGAACTCACACTGTCCAATTTCAAAACTTGCTACAAAGCAAATAATGAAGACAGTGTGGTAGTGGCATCAGAATAGATATATATAGATAAGTGAATAGAACTAAGAGTCCAGAAATAAAACCCTCACTTCTTTTTTTTTAATTTTTTAAATTTTTTTTTTTGAGGGTCAGAAAAAGAGGGAGACACAGAATCCGAAACAGGCTCCAGACTCTGAGCTAGCTGTCAGCACAAAGCCCGACACGGGGCTCAAACCCACGAACTGTGAGATCATGACCTGAGCCGAAGCCGGATGCTTAACTGACTGAGCCACCCAGGTGCCCCGAACCCTCACTTTCATGATCAACTGATTTTCTTTTTAATTAATTAATTAATTAATTTATTTTGCAACTGATTTTCAATAGAGGTGCCAAGACAGTCCAATGGGAAAGAATAGTCTTTTCAACAAATATTGCTGGGATGATGTAAGGTTAGCCACATACAAAACAATGAAGGTGGACCCCTACTTCACCCCATATACAAATATTAACTCAAAATGAATCAAAGACTTACATATAAGGGCTAAAACTATAAAACTCTTATAAAAAAACGTCTTCATGACATTGGATTAGGCAATGGTTTCTTAGTTATGACACCAAAAACATAAGTGACAAAAGAAAAAACATCAAAATCTAAAATATTTATGCTTTAAAAAAAAATTTTTTTTAATGTTTTATTTATTTTTGATACAGAGAGAGACAGAGTATGAGAGGGGGAGGGTCAGAGAGAGAGGGAGATACAGAACCGGAAGCAGGCTCCAGGCTCTGAGCTAGAGATCAGCACAGAGCCTGACGCAGAGCTCGAACCCACGAACGTGAGATCTGACCTGCGCCGAAGCCAGAGGCTTAACCGACTGAGCCACCCAGGCGCCCCTATGCTTTTTTTTAAGTAGGCCTCACACCCAAGCACAGAGCCCAACATGAAGCTTGAACTCACAATCCTGAGATCAAGACCTGAGCTGAGATCAAGAGTCAGATGCTTAACCAACTGAACCACCCAGGTGCCCCAAAAATGTGCTTCTAAGGATACCATACAGTGAAGAAAATCACTTTTTGGAATGGGGAGAAATTTTTGCAAGTGACACATCTGATAAAGGACTAGAATATATAAAGAACTCTTACAACTCAATAATAAGACAATCTATTTTAAAAACATTAAAACAATTTTTTTAAATATTTATTTTTGAGAGACAGAAAGAGACAGATCATGAGCAGGAGAGGGGCAGAGAGACAGGGACACACAGAATCAGAAGCAGGCTCCAGGCTCTGAGCTAGTTGTCAGCACAGAGCCTGATGCAGGGCTCAAACCCATGAACTGTAAGATCATGATCTGGGCCAAAGTCGGATGCTCAACCAACTGATTCACCCAGGTGCCCCCCCTTAAAAACATTTTTAATGTTTATTTATTTGAGAGAGAAAGAGAGAATGAGAACAAGCAGGGGAGGGGCAGAGTGAGGGTGACCTAAATTCCGAAGCAGACTCCAGGCCCTGAGCTATCAACACAGACAGTTGGGCTCAAACCCACAAACTGTGAGACCATGACCTAGGCAAAAGTCAGAATTACTAGATCATCCAGCAATTCCATACCTAGGCATGTATATACCCAAGAGAAATGAAAACATATGTCCATACAAAAACATGTACACAAATGTTCACAGCACCATTGTTTATATATAGACCCAAAAAGTTGGTGTGAATAATATCTCAATAAAGCTGTTAACAAAATTCTTTTTACTTAAGAAAGAGAAAAGAAAGAAAATTTAAATTTCTTTAGGTTTTAAAGGTTTTAATAACCATAAGTGATTTAGGAACCATAAAATTAAATTAATCCACATTTCCCAAAATATGTTCCCTGAAACACTTTATTCCAGAAATCCTCCACGAACATCCACAAACAAAAGCAAGGATTTGTGTGGGCAATAAAATTTGAGAGATTTAGCATAAAGATGCATAAAGTATATTATTGTACTAAATTGTGTAAAGAAACTTATTTAACTTTGTTTAACCCAACTTTCCCTAAATATAACTGATTAGGGGAACATGTGACCTAATTCCTACTAACAGTGCAAAAAATTAGAGACATCTGGGTGGCTCATTAAGTTGAGCGACTGACTCTCAATTTTGGCTCAGGTCATGATCTCACCATTTGTGAGATCAAACCCACATCAGGCTCTGCACTGACAGTGTGGAACCTGCTTGGGATTCCCTCCCTCCCTCTCTCTACCCTTTCCCCACTCACACTCGCTCTCTGTCTCTCCAGATAAACATTAAAAAATGCAAAAAATTAGCACTCTGTGGAAATTAATTTGGAAAAAGTTGCTCTAACCTATCATCCCACAGCATTAACACACCTTATTACTGCATTATTCCAGCACCTAATAAACTGTGATGTAATTGTTTGTCTATTTATTTCTCTATATTTCCCACTAAAACTTAGGCTCCTTAAAAACTGGGGCCTTGCATGTTTAGTTTTCTCTGTTTCCCCATGCACAGTGTTTGATCCATACTTACATAACTAAGAACTCTATATGTGTGAATGAATAAATGGACTAATGAACAAATGCATGATAGAACAGTGATTCAATGAAGAGAAAATCTTTCCCTATCTTCCTCTAATCTTCCCTTCCTATCATAATTGAGTCAGCCCAGTATCTGAGAGCAGGAAAGGACATTGGTGACCTCCTATGCACAGTGACAAGAAGGGTTATGTACAGAAGTGGCAGTTAGAGAAGAGAGTTGGACATAGTAGGGAGATTTATTTCATTTAATAAGTAAGTAAATTGAATGAACAAATAAGTAAATATACAGTTGACCCATTAATAGCAAGGAGGTTAGGAGGGTACCTACCCCCATGCAGTTGAAAATCCATGTAGAACTTTTGACTCCCCACAAACTTAACTACTACTAACTTAGTATTAGTAAATGTTATTAAGAAAATCATAAGGAAAAGAAGATACATTTACAGTACCATAGTGTATGCATTGTAAAACTCTACGTATAAGTGGAACTACACAGTTCAAAACAATGTTGTTCAAGGGTCAACTATAGGGAAAATAATAGGACCCAAGTTTTTAACTAACAGAGAAGGTATTTACAAACATAGAAATGGGTAAGGCCTGAAAGAATCTGAGATACTATACTGGAATTGGAGTTATCATTATGAAATCATGTAACAGAAATATTTACAAACTAAAATGTGTGAATACATGGATATAAATATATCTATTTCCTACCTCTGTTTACCGAGACCACCTAGAAGCAGCAATACCCCAGTAGTAATGAGCAGTCTGAGTGCCTAGACCTTGGTTTCTAAATACTATCCTTCCCTAAGACAAACTGGAACCTTCTTAGAGAAATGGCTGATTCCAAGGCTAGAGAAGAATAAGTACAAAATGAGCTTGAAATATTTTATTAGCTAGAAAGTAAAGAAATGCTCAATGAATGATGGGAACATATCAAAAGGACACAGGAAGGATTTCCACTTACAGCCATTATAGACTAATTGTTACCAAAGTTGTCCTCCGGCATAAAGACCTAGAAAACTGGACAAAACCTATGAAACAAGTTTTCAGACAACAGAAAATGAAAAATTGTGATCCCTCAGAAAAAGAAAAACAAGGTGTCCAGGCTTTCTGTCTGATGGGGCTTTCTGAATAGTAATACAGGGAAGGGGATTCCCAAGCACAACATGACAGTAATCTGATTTAGGAAATAGAGATCATAGTTTAGAGAGGTTGAAGCAGCAAAGATTTGCAAGCAAGGCTGCCAGAGGTCCCCTTCTGTCCTGAGTACTACTAATCTGTGCAATACATAAAGTGAGACTCTATGAAAACAGGCAAAGAACTAATAGGAGGATGTGACATAACAAGAAATATGTATTTGGTCTCTGGACCCAGTTCCTGACACAGAACTAAATCCTTTGGAATTTCCTGGATGACAGAAGTGTCTTTTGTTCTAATGAGGCAGCTCTTGGTAGACTCCTTAATAGCTTCAGAATAAGAGCTGGTTATCAGAAAGACCAAGCCAGAATTAGAAGCTCAGGACTTTTAGCTCTACCCACTATCATCTGGGTAGGGGAGAGGAGCTGGGGGTTGAATTAGTAATCAATTATGCCTACATGATGAAGCCTCCATAAAAATCCCTATACCATAGTGTTTGGAGAGCTTTCAGGTTGGTAAAGATATCCATGTATCACAAGGGTGTCATATCCCAAATTCTACAGACTCCTACACTCAAGACCCTTCTGGACCTTGCCATATATACCTCTTTATCTGGCTATTCATTTATATCCTTTATAATAAACCAGTAATAGTATGTAAATTGTTTCCCTGAGTTCTGTAAGCCATTAGAGCAAATTTTTGAACCTGAGGAGAGGATTATGAGAACCCCTGATTTATACCCAAATCAAACAAATGTAAAGAAGTCAGTGGTTAACCTGAGGTCTCACTACTTGAAATTGGTGTGTAAAGTGAGGGGCAGTCTTGCGAACCCTTAACCTATGGGGTTGTTAGGGTCAGAAATGAATTGACTTAAGGGTACCAGTTAGTGTCCATAAAGAATTGGAGAACCGTTTGATATGGAAAACCCACACATTTGGTGTCAAAAGTATCATGACAAAAACGGTTTTCCTTTATAGGAGTTTAAGCTGCACAATTCCCAGAGCTCCCAGAAGCTTAGATGACATCCTAGTTTTGGTGAGCCGAAATAAAGAAACCTTGCTGAGTAGCTGGGACATTGGCAGAGACTCAAGAAGAGTCATTCTTTAGTAGGAGGCCTACGGAAAAGACTACTCTAGACCTTCCTACAGGAAAGACTGCTCTAGACCTTCCTATAGGAAAGACTGCTCTAGACCTTCCCTACAAAGCTTAAAAACATTTTTCAAAAGAATCAATTTGATTTGCATATGATGTAACTGTTTATCAACAGTTAAAAGAAGAAAATAAAATCTAAACACTGAGCAATGTAACATTCACAGTGTCCACAACCCAATCAACAGTTACTAAAAATGTGGAAAAGCAGGAAGAATGTGACTCAAACCAGAAAGAAAAAATTTCAACAGACAGATCCAAAAGTGAGGATAAAAATGGAATTGGCAGACAAGGACTTTAAAACAGATGTTATAAGGGGCACCTGGGTGGCTCAGTCAGTTAAGCATCCAACTTTGGCTCAGGTCATGATCTCACGGTTCCGTGGGCTCTGTGCTGACAGCTCAGAACCTGGAGCCTGCTTCAGATTCTGTGTCTCCCTCTCTCTCTGACTGTCCCCTGCTCATGCTGTCTCTGTCTCTCAAATATAAATAAAAAACATTAAAAAAAAAAAACCCACCAGATGTTATAAATATGTTCATGGATCTAAAAAAATATGGACATGATGAGGAGAGAAATAGAAGACATTAAAAAAATAAAATATCTTTTAGAGCTAAAATATATAATATTTGAAGTGAAAAATTCCTTAAATGGAATTAGATACTGCATATTAGAAGTGAGTCAATGTAGATTAATAAACTTGAAAACCCAGCAAGAGAAACTATCTAAACTGAAACACAGAGAACAAAGTTTCAATTACACAGGATGAATAAGTTCTAGAAATCTAACAGATAGCATGATGACTATGTTGTATATTTGAAATTTGGTAAGAAAGCAGATCTTAAGTACTCTCACCACACACAAAAGAAGGAAAAGAGAAGCTGAAACTAATATAACACTGTATGTTAACAACACTAGAATTAAAAAAAAAAAATAGAATGACATACAGACTTCAGTGAAATGGGGAAAAAAAACCCTGTGATGTGATGAATATGCTAATCAGCTTGATTTGATAATCATTTCATAATGTATAAAAAACATCAAATTATAGGGGCGCCTGAGTGGCTCAGTCGTTTAAGTGTCCGACTTCAGCTCAGGTCATGATCTCACAGTTCATGGGTTCAAGCCCCCCGTTGGGCTCAGAGCATGGAGCCTCCTTCGGATTCTGTGTCTCCCTCTCTCTCTGCCCCTCCCCTGCTCACATTCTGTCTTCCTGTGTCTGGAAAATAAATAAATATTAAAAAAAATTTTTTTAACCCATAAAATTATACATCTTAAATCTACACACTTTTTATCAAGTATGTCTCAGTGAAGCTGTATAACAAAAAAAAAAAAAAACTGAAGCACAGAGAGAGAGAGAAAATGGGGGAAAAAATGAACAGACTCTCATGTTCTAAGTCTCATCAAAATGCCCTATGGGACCGGGACGTGTTATTGGAGGCTCAGAAAATCTAAGAATATCTTAGGAAATATGGCTGAAAACATTTAACTTGATCAAAGCTATAGTCCCACAAATTCAAGGAGTTCAGTGAATTCCAAGCAGGTTAAACACAAAACTCCAACAAGACACACCATAATCAAATTACTGGAAACTTATGATAAAGAGAAAATTGCAAAAGCCTCCAAAGAAAAAAAGACATGTCCAAAGGAACAAAGATAAGAATGACTACTTGACTTCCTATCAGAAACAGTGCAAGAAGATAATTAAACAACACCTTTTAGGGAATGGGGAAAAAAACCCACAAAATTCTGTGCTCAGTAAAATATCATTTGGGGTGCCTGGGTGGCTCAGTCAATTAAGCATCCGACGTCAGCTCAGGTCATGATCTCATGGCTTGTGAATTTAAGCCCTCTATCAGGGTCTGTGCTCACAGCTCAGAGCCTGGAGCCTGCTTCGGATCCTATGTCTCCCTCTCTCTCTGTCCCTCTGCTGCTCCTGCTCTGTCTCCCTCTTTCTCAAAAATAAATAAACATTAAGAAAATGTCCATTAGGAAAATTAACACTAAGAGAATCAACGCCAGCAGACCAACACTAAAAGAAATATTAAAGAGAAGTTTTTCGTGCTAAGAGAAAATGTTATGAGATAAACATTTAGTTCTATACGAAAGAATAAAACTAGGAATGGTAAATATATGCATAATTATAAAAGACTTTCACATTAAAATTTTATTTTAGATATAACTGTTTAAGCAAATATCACGAAAGGTACTGTGGGGTTTACAACAAATATAGAAGTAAAATGTATAACAAAAGCACAATGGAAAATGGGAAAATGAAAGTATATTTTTGTAAGTTTCTGATATTCAGAGTGAAGTGATTTGTGGTGTCAAACACACTCAAATTTTAAAAATATTTTTTTAGGGGCTCCTGGGTGGCTCAGTCAGTTAAGTGTCTAACTTGGGCTCAGGTCATGATCTTGTGGTTCACAAGTTCCAGACTCATGTCAAGCTCTGTAATGACAGCTCAGAGCCTAGAGCCTGCTTCAGATTCTGTGGCTCCCTCTCTCTACCCCTCCCCAGCTCACACTCTGTCTGTCTCTCTCTCCCTCAAAAGTAGATAAACATTTTTAAAAAACTTTAAAAAATGGGGCGCCTGGGTGGCTCAGTCGGTTAAGCCTCCGACTTCGGCTCAGGTCAGATCTCACGTTCGTGGGTTCGAGCCCCGCGTCACGCTCTGTGCTAACAGCTAGCTCAGAGCCTGGAGCTTGCTTCCGGTTCTGTGTCCTTCTCTCTCTGCCCCTTCCCCTCTCATGCTCTGTCTCTCTCTGTATCAAAAATAAAATAAAACATTAAAAAAAAATTAAAAAAAAGGACTTTAAAAAATGAAGTTGTTTAAATAAAATTTAAGAAAAGAAAAAGTGAATTGGTATGATATTATTTGAAGATAGCCTTAATACTATACATGTGTAGTATATATATATAAAATACATAATATAAATCCTACAATAACCACTAAGAAAAAGGTGAAGAGTTATAGTTAATTGGACAATAAAAGAGATCAAATGGAATATTAAAACAATACACATAAAGACAGAAAAGAGGGAGGGAAATGAAAGAAAGAATTGTACGATAGAAAAACAGCAAAACAGGAGTCTAGAAACCAATCATATCTGTAATTACATTACGTATAAATAGTAAAAACTCTAAAGACTTCATTTGAAAGTCAAGAGATTGTCAAACTGGATTAAAAAGAGACTACCCCTGGTTTACCTGGGTGACTCAGTCAATTAAGCATCTGACTCTTGGTTTTGGTTCAGGTCATGATCTCACAGTTTGGGTGTTTGAGTCCTGCAGTGGGTTCTGTGCTAACAGTAAGGAGCCTGCTTGGGATTTTCTCTCTCTCTCTCTCTCTCTCTCTCTCTCTCTCTCTCTCTCTCTCTGCCCCTCCCATTGCTCTCTCTCTAAGTAAATAAACTTAAAAAAAGAAAGAAAGACAGACTACAACTGTATGTTACCTTACCAGAGATGTAACTTTTGGCTACATGATTATATTAATATCAGACAAAGTGGACTTTAGAACAAAATATATTACCAAAAACAAATATTTTATGACTATGAAAGGATCAATTCATCAAGAAGACATAATAATCTCAACCTGTACATACGTAATAACAGAGATTCAAAATATGTGCAGGGAAGGGAAAATTCCTCCTTTACCCTTAAGGTCTTCCAGCAGGACTAAGAATTAAATTCACAGGAGACAGATTAACAACAGAAAAAAAGTTTTATTACTTGCACACAAAGGCCCAATAAAGTAATTGAGACCTAAAGAAGTGACAAAGACAGGTGATTTTTTTATATGTTTTAGAGAAAGACAATAATAAATCTGTGGGGGATTGACAGGACAAAGTAAAATTAACTCTTGGAGCTTCAATTAGTATAAAGAATTTTAAAGGGAATTTGGGTTCTGACAGTAAATTAGTTTGTTTTTTTTTAATTTTTGAGAGCAGAGAAAGAAAGAAAGAGAACAAGTTGGGGAAGGGCAGAGAGGTTGGGGGATAAGAGATTGAAAATAGGTTCTGCACTGACAGCCCCAAGTGGGGCTCAAACTCATGAATCGTGAGATCATAACCTGAGCCAAAGTCAGATGCTCAACTGACTGAGCTACCCAGGAGCCCCCTGATAGTAAATTAGTGAAAAAAACCATAAGAGTTGTTTATACAGCCTTCTTGGTTCTACATTTCCCATCTCTGATGATATCTCTTTATTTCCTGGTACAAGGAGGGTACCTATCAAATGAGATTGATTTCCTGCTTTCAGGGGGACAGCCCATTTCAGTCTGAATGTCCTTCTTGCAAAAGCTGTCTCTTAAGTAACTTTTATTTAAAATAATTAATATGCCAAAGTGGTAAATTTTAGGGCAGCCTGCCCTTGGATCTTATATTTCTGAGGTAAAACCTGACAGAAATGAAAGGAGACAGACATATCCATAATTACACTTGGAGATTTCAATGCTTCTTTCTTATTAATTGACAAAACAATTGGACAAGTTGAAAAGACTAGGGAACACTCGAACAACACTAACAAATTTGACCTTATTGACATTTATAGAAACTACACTTAACAGTAGAATGCAAATTCCTTTCGAGTAGACACGAAACATTTACCAAGACAGAAATCATACAAACTATGCTCTGTGATCACAATGGAATTAAATTAGAAATCAGTAACACAAAGATCTGGAAAACTGCCACATATTTGGAAATCAAATTACATACTTTTAACAACTCACTGATCAAAAAAGAAATTGCCAAGGAAATTAGAATATATTTCAAGATAAGTGCTAATTAAAATACAGCATATCAAAATGTGTGGGAGGCACTTAAAGCAGTGCTTGAAAATGATTTATAGTTTTAAACATTTACAATATAAAAAAAGAAAGTTCTAATATCAATCATTTAAGCTTCTACTTCAAGAATCTAGAAGAAAGTACAAATTAAACAAACAAAAGAAAAAAGTAGAAATAGAAATCAATGAAATAGAAGATGGGCAATCAATAGGAAAAAAAATCTATGATACCAAAGTTGGTTCTTTGAAAAGTAAAAAAAAAAACCAAAAAAACTACAGATGATCAAAATCATGAATGAAAAAATGCACATCACTACAGATCTTACAGACACTAAAAGAGAAACAGGATATTAAATACTGAGATCATCTACCATACCTCTTCAAAGGAGTATTTTTCTACAGTATGAAGAGCATCTTGTGTCTCATTCCACCCTCCAACAGAATAGATACAATCATTGAGTGCAGCCACTCCAAGATATGCTCTCCTGGTTCCCATTGGAGGAAGTGGAGACCAACGCTTAGAAAGTGGATCATACACTTCAAAAGAACGAAGCTCTATTCCTTCATTGCTGATGCCCCCAATTACATAAATTAAACCTGAAAACAGAAAAGAAAATGTTATAGAAAATAGAATATAAATAATTATAAAAAGTAAAAGTTGTGATTTATATCTGCTATGCTGATGCTATATTTAATATGGAGTTCACAATAGCCTTTTAAAAGAAAATTGACTTCTGTGTAGTATATCATAGTTCACAAGTAAGAATGTTACAGAGATTTAGGTATAAAGTGGCATTTAATTTTCAAATAACTTACAACGCTATAACAAAACAATCTGTCAGACAAGGTTTTCTCATCTTATTGTCTGCCTGATAATCTCAAGTTCCAGAACCACTGCTACCATAAACTAAAAAAGGGAGAGGGACTTTTTCCCCCTAAAAAAACTGCCAGGCACTTAAACTGGGAATGACTTGGCCTTGCTTGTGACAGCCTACCTGTTGCTCAAATGGACACAGAGAATTGAATTCAAATTAGAATAGTTATACGGCTAGATTAAGGTATCAGGATCAATCACTAGAGTACAACAGAATGTAATTCACAGTGAGTTCCTTATTAATTTGATTTGAAACTAATGGTCCTGACAATCTACAATTAGTTTTTTTAATATTTTATTGTCAAATTGTTTTCCATACAACACCCAGTGCTCTTCCCCTCAAGTGCCCTCCACCATCACCACCACCTCTCTTCCCCCCCCCCC
>NC_043707.1:106554963-106643332 GCF_006229205.1 Suricata suricatta | reverse complement strand
TACATTTTCGATATTAGCCCTTTATCTGATATGTCATTTGCATATATCTTTTCCCATTCTGTCGGTTGCCTATTAGTTTTCTTGATTGTTTCCTTTGCCTTACAGAAGCTTTTTATCTTGATGAAGTCCCAAGGGTTCAGTTTTGCTTTAATTTCCCTTGCCTTTGAGGATGTGTCAGATAGGAGATTGCTGCGGTGGAGGTCTAGGAGGTTTTTCCCTAGCATTGTTTCCCATTTTCTAAATCGAGGAGCTATACATTATAAAGAATGGCATTTTAAGAAATGTGGGCTATATGTCAGTGAATGTGGGTTCTAGCTCCAACTTTGTCAGTAATCAGCTATGAAAAAAACAACACACAACCTTCCTGATCTTTAGCTTGCTCCTCTATAAAGGAGTTGAAATAATCTCCAAGATACCTCTCTAACTCTGTAGGTTTTAGAAGGTACAACACTGTGGTTTATAATAAATATATATTTGGACATTCAGATAGCCAAATATATATATTTCTCATCTATATTTGGTCTTCATCCACAGTTCCTTGCTCACAGCAACCTGAACCCTTGCAATTTCCAAAGTTAAGAGTGATCAGAGTGTCTTTTGTTATGTTAATGAAGTAACTTGTGGGAAGTACTTAAGGATGGGGGCTGGTTGTTAAAGGGGCCAAACTTGTGACTTGAGTGTTGGAACTCTCAGTCTCATCCCTTGACCTTTTGGGGACAGGAGAAATTCTAGAGGTTGAGTCAATCACCAATGGCCAATAATTTAATCACTCATGCCTATGTAATGAAGCCTCCATAAAAATCCAAAGGACAGGATTTGGAGTGCTTCTGGGTTGGTGAACATATGGAGATGTGAGGACAGTGGGGCACCTGGAGAGGGCATGAAAGCTCCATACCCTTTCCCCATAACTTGACCTATGCATCTCTTCCATCTAGCTATTCCTGAGTTATATCCTTTTAGTAGTAATATTTCCTCTGAGTTCTGTGAGCTGTTCTAGCAAATTAATTGAACCCAAAAAGAAGTTGAAACCTCCAATCTATAGCCAGTCCATCAGAAGCACAGGTTAAGAGCCTGGGAAGGATTAGTGTCTTATAGGATTGAGCCTTCAATCTGTGGAATTTGATGCTATCTCTGGGTATGGGTACATAGTGTTAGAACTGAGTTGAATTTTCCATCACCCAGCTGGTGTTCTGAAAACCACTTGTTAGTAGGAGGGAACCCTCCTTCCCCCACACTGGAAACATAGTCTCAGAACACCTGATTTATATGAGAAGATGAAAGTAATAAAAACAAAACAATTAGAGAACACTACAATATTACACAATATAGTCTGTCCCATGTAATTTGAACACTTAAGTGCTAGTGAAAGTCTGAGAAGGTACTCACAAAGCAGAAAGAACTTAAGCAGGGAACAGCTGGTTGAGTTATCGTGAGCAGACTGCTCATTACTCTAAAGGTACATATAAATCTGCTCTCCAACTCTGGACAAAGAACCAGGTTCTAATTGACAGTGCTTACCAACTACTTCTCAGGTTATAGCAGACAATTAAAATAATGTTTGTATACCATTTTAATATGCAGGACAACATTTTTCAATTCTATCATAGCATTATATTCTGTGTGGATTAGATCACAATGTGCCCTGTAAGAAAACACTGAAAAAGCCAAAAGAGACAGTCAAGATCATTTTTTATATCCTCTTCCTACTTAGAAATACTTACTAAGGACTGTGTGGGAGAGAAAATGACAAAGACGGATGAAGGTTCCAATTCTTATTTTGCTAATCAGGTATTTGTACCTATCTGTAATTTTTAATTCTACTTTTGTTTATTTTGGGAAAAATGATTATTTTGGCAATACAGAAATAAGGACATAAGAAGTTAAAACATATAAAACATTAAAAGCAAAACTTGAGGGGCACCTGGGTGGCTCAGTTGGCTAAGCATCTGGCTTCGGCTCAGGTCATGACCTCATGGTTCGTGGGTTCGAGCCCCACATCAGGCTCTGTGCTGACAGCTAGCTCAAAGCCTGGAGCCTGGAGCCTGCTTCAGATTCTGTGTCTCCCTCTCTCTCTGACCCTCCCTTGTTCATGCTATCTCTCTCTGCCTCTCAAAAATAAATAAATAAATAAGTAAATAAACCATAAAAAATATTTAAAAGCAAAACTTGAATACTGTTAATGTCAACCATTCAATATTATCAGACATAAAATATACTCTTGTGAAAATAAAGCCTCAAGTTTCTTTTTTTCAAAAATATTTTTTCAGGAAAAAGTTTTTAGAGAGCAATTACCTTGCATTTCACAACACCCAAAGTAGTAGCGTGACACAGCCATGTTGCCAACTACTTCCCATTTATTTTCATCAGGATCAAATCGTTCAATGGTGTTCCCTATCTCAGCTCCAACCCATCCACCTGTAACCAAGTAGAAAATGTTATTTTGGGATAAAGGAGTATTATCTATGAAAAACACCTTAGCAAACAGCTTTGTTAATCATTTACTTTATATTGTGAATGATTATCATAATGGACCAGATTTCTATTGTGAATGATTATCACATTATCAATGATTTGTCCACGATTGCAGGAAAAGTTAAAATATGACTATAAAACAGGAATCTTAACTCTCTGCCTAGTTTTCATTGGAGATTTAAAAAACAAAACAAAAAAACGCCATCATATTGCTTAAGAAATATGGTACTTTACAAAACTACCTTTTAAAACAACTTCCGCATATTCAGAATGGTTACCCAAATCATGAGCTTTAAAGTGATTTACTGGACATCTATCACATCCACACTTTATCCTTATCTCTTCTAAGCTCTATACTTGACTATACATTCTCCCACGTAATTCAATTTTGAAAATAAAAATTTATAAAGTTGAAAAGACATAAGTTTCTTATGGAAGGGAGGAAAATTTTCTAATGTAATCAGAATCTAAGAATTAAAATACTAGATACCCTTAAACTGAACTGAACAGCATATTTACCCAAGGCATAGATAGCCCCATAACACACACACACTCCCAAGCCACAGCGGGGGTGATTCATTGAAGCTACAGTTGTCCACTGTTTAGTAACCGGATCATAGCATTCAGTACAATCAAAAATCATTGAATCCTTCTCACCTGAGTTCAATAAAAGAAACATTTCAGGTTTAGTAATGCTAATAGCCTAGAACCATAATACAATATTCAGTAGTATTCGTGTTATCAGAAATTCAACTATTGTCTGATTTTTATACTGTTCAATTAAATTCATTTGCCCACTGTTATTATAAATCAACAGCACTTTCTTTTATTAAAGCCCACTTAATGTCTTTTTTTTCTTTTTACATTTATTTATTATTGAGAGACAGAGAGAGAGAGAGCATGAACGGGGTAGGGGCACAGAGAGAAGGAGACACAGAATCCAAAGCAAGCTTCAGGCTCTGAGCAAGCTGTCAGCACAGATCCCGATGCCGGGCCTGAACTGGCAAACCGTGGGACCATGACCTGAGCCAAAGTCAGTTGCTCAACAGACTGAGCTACTCAGGCGCCCCTAAAGCCTACTTAATGAAACAAAGGCATAATTTTCCTATTATCTATTTCCAATTCTGCCTCCCAAATAATCCATGTAATTATTTAACATTTTTAAAACTGTTTATGTTTATTTATTTTTGAGAAAGAGACAAAAGTGTGAGTTGGGGAGAGGCAAAGAGAGAGGGAGACACAGAATGCAAAGCAGGCTCCAGGCTCCAAGCCAACAGCACAGAGGGGCTTGAACCCACAAACTGTGAGACCATAACCTATGCCGAAGTCAGACGTTCAACCAACTGAGCCACCCAGGCACCCCAATCCATGTAATTTTTGAAGATAAAATTTGTATTTGAACACTTCTATATTTTTTCATGCATTAACTTAGATAGCTGGCTCTGGTACAATTTGAGTTTTAGCACAATCCTTATCTAGCAACAAACTGAAAATAAAATTTCTCTTTTTTTGTAATTTTTTCCAATGTTTATTTTTGAAAGACAGAGACAGAACATGAGCAGGGGAGGGGCAGAGAGAGTGGAAGACACCAAATCTGAAGCAGTCTCCAGGCTCTGAACTCTCAGCACAGAGCCTGATGCGGGGCTCAAACTCATGAATTGTAGAGATCATGACCTGAGCCAAAATCAAGAGTCAGATGCTTAACCAACTGTACCTCCCAGGTGTGCCTAGATAAAATTTTAAATTAAGGAATACCTAAATCAATAAAGAGATATATCATGTTCATGAATTAGAGGAGTCAATGTAAAGATGATTATCCCCAAACTGGTTTGTAGATATAATGTGATCCCAATTTGAAACACACTTTCTTATTGTGTTAAAACACAAGCAACATAAAATTTATCATCTTAACCATTTTTAGTGTAGAGTTCAGTGATGTTACACAGGTTCACATTTTTGTGTAGCCATCACCACCATCCACCCCTGTAACTCTTTACATCTCGTAAAACTGAAACACTATCCTGTTTTAAACAATAACTCCCTGGGACGCCTGGGTGGCTCAGTCAGTTGAGTGTCCAACTTCTCCCCAGGTCATGGTCTCCGTGGGTTCCAGCCCCCCATCAGGCTCCCTGCTACCTAACAGCTGAAAGCCTGGAGCCTGCTTGGGATTCTGTGTCTCCCTCTCCTTCTGACCCTCCCCCACTCATGCTCTATCTCCCTCCCTCCCTCCCTCTCTCTCTCTCTCTCTCAAAAATAAACAAACATAAAAAAAAGAAAGATAGCTCCCCATTCTCCACTTCCCTAGCCTCAGGCAACCACCCTTTTACTTTCCACCTTTTGTTATTTTGACTATTCTAAGTATTTCATATAAGTTAATTATTTTTAAAAACAGAATTGACAAAAGAAAAAAAAGCAGATTTGAAGACTGATAGTAAAATTTATATGGAAGTACAAAGGGCCTAATATAGCCAAATACTCCCAGATAAGAATAATGAGAGAAACTGTCCTGTCAGATAAGCTTATAAGACTTAAAATAGAGTAACAGTAATTAAGATAGGGATACATAGGGACGGCTGGGTGGCTCAGTCCAGCTCAGTTCATGATCTCGTGGTTTGTGGGCTCGAGCCTCGCTTTAGGCTCTGTGCTGACAGCTAGCTCAGAGCCTGGAGGCTGCTTCAGATTCTGTACCTCCCTCTCTCTGTGACCCTCCCCTACTCGCACTGTCTCTCTCTGTCTCTCAAAAATAAATTAAAAAAAAATTTTTTTTAAAGATAGGGATACATAGAAAGTCCAAACAGAACAGAAAAGAAATTCTAGAAACAGATATACACATATATGATTACTTGATATGTGAGTTTGAACTCCATAGCAATGGGGAAATAAAAGCCTTTTAGGCTGGGATAATTGGTTATATATATATATACACATGGAAAAAAATGAAACTGGTTCCCTACTCATACTGTCTATAAATTCAATTCTAGGTAGATTACAGATATTCATGTAAATGATATAGCTAACGTTTTAGAAAACAATAAATGTATATAAGCTTATGACTCTGGAGCAGGGAAGGATTTCTTTACAAGATGCAAGTGAGGTCCTTGGGTGGCTCAGTTGGTTAAGTGTCTGTCTTAGGCTCAGGTCATGATCTCACAGCTCATGAGTTCAAGCCTTGCATTGGGCTCTCTGCTGTCAGCACAGAGACCGCTTCAGATCCTGTCTCCCTCTCTCTCTCCCTCTCTCAAAAAATAAACATTTAGGGGAGCCTGGGTGGCTCAGTCAGTTAAGCATCTGATATTGGCTCAGGTCATGATCTCGCATTTCGTGGGTTCAAGCGCCCCATTAGGCTTTGTGCTGACAGCTCGGAGCCTCGAGCCTGCTTCAAATTCTGTGTATCTCTCTCTCTGCCCCTCCCCTGTTCACACTCTGTATCTCCCTCTCTTAGAAATAAACATTTAAAGTAAATAAATAAATATTTAAAAATAAAGACACAAGAAACATTAGCCATAAAGGGGACAAAAATAGAGTTGGAGTTGGCTACATTAAAATGAAAAACATCTGTTTATTAAAAGATAAACATAAAGAAAAAAAGCTACCATAAGGAGGGTGAAGGAGAAAGCAGTAGAGTAGCAAAAGGTATCTGCAGCACAAACAACTTTATGAGGGCCTGGAATCCTGAATGCATACAAAACTACTGTTCAGAAAAAAATCAGCCCAGTAGGCCTGAGACTGCCTATCCTTAGAAAGGCCTGCTTGCAAGATTGACCCTTAACTGGAATCTGGGAACATGGCTCATTAACAATTCCCTGCACTGATATAAAAATCTCTCTAAATAATAAGAACAGCATTTTGCAGTGATAAAAATGTTCCGGAATTAGATATTCGTAATAATTGCACAACTGTGTGAATATGCTAAAAATTTGAACCATATACTTCAAATGGTGGATTTTATGGTATGTGAATTATATCTTAACTTTTAAAAAATAGCATTTAGAATATCAACCCAGATATGTACATATCTAGAAAGAAATAGGCCAAATATTATGATTATCTCTGGGTGGCATGATTAAAGTACATGTGATTTTTATTTTCTCATATGCTTCAATTTCAGCAGAATTTTCTTCCACAAACCTGAAGGGCTTTAACAGTAAACATAATTACATTACAGGGGCACCTGGGTGGCTCAGTTGGTTAAGCATCCCATTCTTGGTTTCAACTCAGGTCATGTTCTGTCTCCCTCTCTCTCTGCCCTTTCCTGCTTGCATAGTCTCTGTCTCTCTCAAAATACATAAGTAGATAAAAACTTTAAAAATTACATATTACAAAGTATCTTAGGATAGCAATGTTGATAGTATTTAAAAAGATTTTTTTTAATGTTTATTTATTCATTTTTGAGAGACAGACAGACAGAATGTGACCAAGGGAGGGGCAAAGACAGGGAGACACAGAATCCAAAGCAGACTCCAGGCTCTGAGCTCTTAGCACAGAGCATGATGCAGAGCTCAATTCACGGACTGGGAACCTACTTAAAAAAAAATAAACAAACGAATAAATAACTAAAAAATAACTAGTGAAGTCAAAGAATTTTTTAAAGGTACCTATAAGTATTTCTGTGGAATCAGGAAAAGGGACACAAATATATGCAAGTGTCACATAGGACACTGTGACCCTAGGTAAACAGGAGAGTTCATGCAGTGGAACTATCCACGATCTCCAAAATGTATATAAAAATAGCTTTTAGAGTTCTAGTCAAAGATTATATATAATAATGGTCTTTATGCTGACAGAAAGGTATTGCTTAAAACTTTTATTTCTTTGTTGGGATTTTTGGATCTACCATGGCATTTACTGATTTAATGAACTGTTTTTAAGGTACAATTATGTTCCCTCCAAAAGAGATGTAAAAATCAAATATTCTCTACATCTCTCTCATTTTATTATTTAAAAAATTTTTTAAGTTTATTTATTTATTTTGAAAGAGAGAGAGCGAGCGTGTGCACACATGAGTGGGGAAAAGGGTGGAGAGGGAGAAAGAGAGACTCCTAAGCAGGCTCTGCACCATCAGCACAGAGCCAGACATGGGGATCAAACTCACAAACTGTGAGATCATGATCTGAGCCGAAGTCGGACACAACCAACTGAGCCACCCAGACACCCTGTATCGATCTTATTTTAAACTGATAGTATTGGGGCGCCTGGGTGGCTCAGTTGGTTGAGCGTCTGACTTCAGCTCAGGTCATGATCTCATGGTTCATGGGTTCAAGCCCCACATCAGGCTCTGTGCTGACAGCTAGTTCAGAGTCTGGAGGCTGCTTCAGATTCTGTACCTCCCTCTCTCTCTAACCCTCCCTTGCTGGTGCTCTCAAAAATAAATTAAAAACATAAAAAAACTTTACACTGACAGTATCATAGTAAAAAAAATAAAATTTTCAATATACAACTTTTTGTGTTTTAGACTAATCTGTAGAAATAAAGTTTAAAGACTGGCCCTAAGGATTAGAGATGACCTACCTTTGTTGCTATAAAGACAAATTATCCAGAAATAAATATCACTCTAAGTGTTAGCATTTATTTGTCTTTAGTTTCCCCCTCTGATAATTATTTCCCTCCAACATTTTCCTTTTTAAAAAAAATGTTTATATATTTATTTTGATAGTGAGAGAGGGAGAGAGAGAATCACAAGCAGGCTCTGTGCTGTCAGTGCAGAGTCTGATACAGGGCTCACTCTCACAAACTGTGAGATCATTACCAGAGCTGAAATCAAGAGTCAGACACTTAACTGACTGAGCCATCCAGGCACCCTGAAACCCCTTTTATTTAATTTTATTAATCATTTTACAATTCATAATAATAGTTTCAGAAAACACAGTGATTTCAATTAAGAAATATATCCCAATGTCTAGATGACTTAGTTTTTATAAATCCCACTGGCCAGGTAACTTGGTTAATTAAAAATTATTTGTATTAACTATAGAGAACAAACTGATGGCTACCAAAGTGTGGGGGGGATGGATTAAATGGGTGATGGGTATTAAAGAGGGCACTTGTGATGGGCACTAAGTGTGGTATGTAAAGATTAAATCACTAGGGGCACCTGGGTGGCTCAGTCCATTGAGTGTCCAGCTTCAGCTCAGGTGATGATCTCACGGTTTGTGGGTTCAAGTCCCATGTTGGGCTCTGTGCTGACAGCTTCAGAGCCTGGAGCCTGCTTTGGATTCTGTGTGTGTATCTCTCTCTCTGACCCTACCCTGCTCACGCTGTCTCTCTCTATCTCTCAAAAATAAATAAAAAAACATTTAAAGAAAAAAAAAGGATTAAATCACTAAATCCTACACCAGAAACTAGTATTACACTGTATGTTAACTAACTGGTATTTAAATACAAACTTGAGGGACACCTGGGTGGCATCCAACTCTTGGTTTCAGCTCAGGTCAAGATCTGACAGTTCATGAGTTCGAGCCCCACATCGGGTTCTATGCTAAAAGTACAGATCCTGTTTGTGATCCCCTCTCTCTCTCTCTGCCCTCTACTACACCCACCCTCTCTCTCTCAAAACTAAATAAATATTGGGGTGCCTGGGTGGCATAGTCGGTTACGCATCTGACTTCAGCTAGGGTCATGATCTCCCATCCGTGAGTTCGAGCCCCTCATCAGGCTCTGTGATGTCAGCTCAGAGCCTGGAGCCCCCTTCGGATTCTGTGTCTCCCTCTCTCTGTGACCCTACCCCACTCATGCTCTCTCTCTGTCTCTCAAAAAATGAATAAATGTTAAAAAATATATTGTATAAATAAATAAATTTAAAAGACCGATCCAAAAAAAAGATTTGTAACACAGCTTCTAATATATGAAATTAAATTTCAAAATTAAAACAATTTTTATCATAAACACTCACCTAAGTTTTGGTGCCACATTTTATAAACAACTTTTCATTAAAATGAAACAAAATATTCTGTCTCGTGATAAATCGCAGTATCCCTCTGATCTGAAACATTCAATATTTTGTGTTTCCGTTTTCTTTCTTCCATTCATTTATTCATTAAATATTTATTGAACACAACCATATCTACATATACCTCATAGCACCTAACAATATGCATAAGGCATATATACAGCCAACTTACGGCTAGAGACTAATAACGGAAAGAAGACATTTTCATTATTACCTCCAATAGCGTAAACCATCCCTCCCAGAACCACTACTCCCAGCCCACATCGCGCCTGATGAAGTGACGACACAGTGGTCCAGTACTGGCTAAAGGTGTCAAAACGTTCTACACAGCTGAGGGCTCTGCTATCGCTCCAACGACCCCCCTGCAACCGAGTATATCCACCTGAACGAAAGAAAGGACATACACAGCAAATCCCTTACTTAAATATGCAAATGACATTCAGTAGTTAACTATTTCATAACAAGGTATAAGTGCTTTAAAGCCTGCAATATATACACATATTATTCTTAAATGCACCAAGTCCTGAAAGATTATGGCTTAAATGAAATGTAGTCAATTATGGCATTTTACCATCTGGTTTTGGTTTTAATAGAACGTTAGATAAAACATAAAAGGAACTGGCTATCTGTCTAGTTAGGAATTTTCATAATGACTTCTATTAATATTTTTTTCAATTAAAAATAGTAAAGTTGAGGGGTGCCTGGGTGGGTCAGTCAGTTAAGCAATCGACTCTTGATCTTGGGTCAGGTCATGATCCCATGGTTCATGAGTTCAAGCCCCACATTGGGCTTAGCACACTGACAGTGCAGAGCCTGCTTGGGATTCTCTCTCTCCCTCTTTCTGATCTGCTTGCTCTCTCTCAAAATAAATACACTTTAAAAAAAAGTGAGTTGAAACACTTGCTTAACTACACATCCCATCAGTAAAAAAATTTTAGCATGTACTCAAAAATTACATATTTATATGACATTATACATCTAATTACATACAAGTTATAAATCATATTACAAAGTGAACATAAAATATTATGTCTACAAATTTGGACAATTGTCTCTATATGTCACATATTAATAAGGTATAATGTTTTAAAATTTTTAATGTTTTGTATTTATTTTTGAGAGACAGTGCGAGCACGGGAGGGTCAGAGAGAGAGGGAGGCACAGAATCTGAAGCAGGCACCAGGCTCTGAGCTAGCTGTCAGCACAGAGCCCTATGCAGGGCTCAAACCCACAAACCATGAGATCATGACCTGAGCTGAAGTTGGATGCTCAACCAACTGAGCCACCCAAGAGCCCCTATAATGCTTTTTTAAAATAAAAAAGAGGTTTGAATATGTTCATCTGATACTGTGACTTTTCCTGCACACTCACACTTTAGAGACCACTGGTTCCTATAATCCCTAAATCTTCTGAAATGAATAGTAAAAAAATTTTGAGATTTTCCTTATTTTTCACTAGAATTCACATTTTTAACTTTTAAAGCAATATTTGTGAAAACAGTTATTTGACAATAGTTGGGGATTCTAAGAACCCAACAATTTAGATCACAGAATAATAGATGTCAAATAAGTAGATATTTATTCTTAGATGTATCCACTGTACTAGACATAATTTCTTAATCTATAGTCTACATGTGAAATTAAACATGCCTAATTGATACATCTGCATATTTTGATGTGTAAAATAGCAACAAAATATTAAAGGTTTTAACCCTAAAAAGAGATTACTTGTATCACATTTTAAAGGTTCTTACCTACTGCATACAGGTACTTTCTTGCCTTCTTCCGAGGCCGAACCTTAGATGTCTGCAGAAAACTACAAAATTTGTTCTCTTTGGAAGATTTGCACACCTCACAGTACTCTTTCAAAAGTGTTTGCAATGCAACACGAAGATTGAAATCAGATACTCCTAAAGCAAGTTTAACAAGGTAATGTTTCAATCAACTTTTAAATAATATTGAAAAAAACATGTTCCCATAAAGATAAACACAAATACCAAAAAATAAAAACTCATCATCAAGCAATGGTGCCTGTTTTCTACAATATACATTTCATTTTTCTCATTATTAATAAAGAATACACTTTCCTTACATCAAATATTGTTTTTAACAATATTCTTCATTATATCTAACTTGAAAACACATGCATGAGGATTTCCAAAGATGGCAAAGTGAAACAGGATCACAATTATACGACAAAATGGAAAAATAAAATAGCCCAATACTACATTTACAACTGAAGATATAAATATAAGATATAAGATTTAAAAAAGATATGAAATTATGTCATATACTTTAAAAAATGATAGTCAAAGCCGGAAACAAGATTCTAGTGGGATGAGGTCCATCTCCTAAAAAGACTTTGAGAATGATTGGGTAGATTGTTCCTACCCAAGGATCCTTAGCTGAGGTGAAGTGAGGATAAAAATCACCCTGTGTCCCACTTGGCAAGCTCTAAGATCTTGCCCCCTGAAAGGGCACTATTTTCTAATTTGCACAAAGGCACCAAATATGCCAGCATGGGACTATCTCCAAGCCTTGAAGCCCAGAAGCAATATTGAGGAAACAAGGTTAACTAAAGAAATCTTGAGAATTCTCACTAATACCTAATAATTTGGAAAGGCAGAATGAGCAGGTATGAAGCAGAACTGAGAAGTCAAAGAAAAAAGAACATTCTGAAATCCTTTGGGGGGCGCCTGGGTGGCTCAGTTGGTTAAGCCTCTGACTTCAGCTCAGGTCATCATCTTTTGAGCATTGGACAGCTGAGAGCCTGGAGCCTGCTTTGGATTCTGTGTCTCCCTCTCTGTTCTTCCCCCACTCACGTTCTGTCTGTCTCTCAAAATTGAATAAATGTTAAAAAAATAAAAAATTTCTGTAAAATTTAAAAAAAAATATTTTTATTTATCTGTGAGAGAGAGCAAGACAAGAGTACAAGCAGAGGAGGACAAAGAGAGAGGGAGACAGAATCCAAAGCAGGCCCCAGGCGCTGGGCTGTCAACACAGAGCCTGATGGGCTCAAACTCACAAACCACAAGAACATCACCTGAGCCGAAGTCAGACGCTTAACCAATTGAGCCACCCAGGTGTCCCCAAAAGAACTTCATTTTTTTTTTTTTTTTTTTTTTAAGTAGAGAGCGAGAGCAAGAGCGAGAGAGTTGAAAGAGAGAGAGAGAGAGAGAGAGAGAGAGAGAGAGAGAGAGAGAGAGAAAATCCCAACCAGGCTTTACACTCTCAGCGTGGAGCCTCATGCAGGGCTTGAACCCATGAACTGAGGGATCATGGCCTGAGCTGAAATGAAGGTCGGATACTGAACTGGCTGAGCCACCCACGCGCCCCTCCCTCTCTTTTTTAACTATTTATTTATTTTGAGAGAGAGAGAACAGGGAAAAGCTTTTGTCCTCATCCTAAATTCTCATACAATTCCACAAAAATGTGTCTGGGTAATTTCGCTCTTCTTATTTTAGCATTTAAATACAGTTTTCATTATATGTGGACTCCTTATTTGGGAATCATGTGCTCACTGAAATGCATTTGTAACCCAAATTAAAACTCATAGTGCTTTCCTAGTCATTTACAAACATGCCACAGAGTGGCAAAAAGTATGAATCACCTGACATGCATGTTTCCTGGTTGGACCTGAACAAGGTGATGCTTTGCCTCTTGTTTCAGCTCTCATACTATAAACAAGTGTCCTTTTCACAGTCTCTTTACTGCCATGCTTTTCACATTTTTGTGCTTTTCATTGATTGCATTGTTAAAAATGACCCCAAGGCGACTGTTGAAGTGCTGTCTAGTGCTCCTAATTGCAGGAACCCTGTGATGTGCCTTTTGGAATTAATACATGTATTAGATAGGTTTCATTCAGCCATGAGTTATGGTGCTATTGGCCATGAGTTCAACATTAATGAATCAAGTATATAAATTAAATAAGGTTCTTCTGATCAAAACACATAAAACAAGGCAAAAATATTGTGACCAGGGTAAGAACTTACCCAGTATTTGCCCTAGGAACAATGTTTCAGTATTTGCCAATTCAACGTTTGTAGCAACTTTATAGAGCATAATGACTGTGAATAATGAGAACTGATTGAGTAATGTATGTGCATTAATAAAAGATAACATTCAGGAAAACCTACAAAATTCTGTTTACACTATTAACAGAGTGGAAAAAAATTTTAAATCTGCATTAAATCTACATTTTTTAAGTTTGTTTATTTATTTATTTTGAGAGAGCACAAATGGGGAGAGGCAGAGAGGGAGAGAGAGAGAATCCCAAGCAGGCTCCTCTGCACTGTCAGTGGGTAGCTCAATGCAGGGCTCAAACTCACGAACCGTGAGATCATGTCCTGAGCTGAAATTAAGAGTCACAGGCCTCACCAACTGAGCCACCCAGGGACCCCCATATTGAATACAATTTTTTCACAGAATTACACCTTTAATGCAAAAGCTGTATTTAATTCATAAGAAGCTCATTTGTAACTCAGTCACATGCTAAAGTTTCAGTGTATAATAAGACTAAGAGCTTCAAATCTTGAAACCAGGTCTAAGATAGTTTTTAAAAATAAATTTAGGGTGCCTAGGTGGCTCAGATCACGGTTTTTGAGTTTGAGCCCCACATTAGACTCTCCACTCTCAGTGCTGAGTCACCTTCGAATCCTCTGTCTCCTTCTCTACCCCTCTCCTGCTCACAGTCTTTCAAAAATAAACAAACACTTAAAAATAAATAAATAAATTTAAGTATGGGGTGCCTGGCTAGCTCATCAGTGGGGCAGGTAACTCTTAATCTTAGGGTTGTGGGCTCAAGCCCCACATTGGGTATAGAGAGTACTTAAAAATAAAATTTTAATTAATGAATTAATTTAAATACATATTATCATTTTTCTAACACACTTAAAACTATTTTATACTATGATGAAAAGTATTTTCAAAGTTTCGTACCTAAAGACAATTCAATTCTAATATCATTAGAAGCTATGATATTGTATCAGTATAAAATTCATTTTTATTATTTTTTAAAATGTTTATTTATTTATTTATTTATTAATGTTTTTATTTTTGAGAGACAGAGAGAGACAGCGCGAGCAGGGCAGGGTCAGAGAGAGGAGACACAGAATCTGAAGCAGGCTCCAGGCTCTGAGCTTTCTGTCAGCACAGAGCCTGACGTGGAGCTCGAACCCATGAACCGTGAGATCATGACCTGAGCCAAAGCTGGACGCTTAACTGACTGAGCCACCCAGGCGCCCCAAATGTTTATTTATTTACTTAGAGAGAGAGAACACAGGCAGGAGAGAGGCAGAGAGAGGGAGAGAGAATCCCAGGAAGGTTCCACAGGGAGCCCAACTCGGGGCTCAATTCCACAAACCATAAGATCATGGCCTGAACCAAAATCAAGAGTTGGATGATTAACCAACTGAGTCACCTAGGAGCGAATATAAAATTAATTTTATAATGAGAAGACTTATAAGATTTATTGTTTGTGTTTTGTTTTTAGCATATGCATTTTCCCCAAATGTCAGGTTTTGCTGTATTTATCTTACACTGAAATATAATCAGTATTACCAAAAACAGCAGTGGTATTTTAGCTTTGTCACTAATTTTACCTTAGTATTTAAAATCAAGAAAGGTATGTAAGGATTTGATTAAAATAATGGCTAGAAATACTGAAATACCACTATCTACAAAACACAAAAGTTGTATCTTGCATATAGTAATCATTCAATAAATGTCTGTTGTTGAACTGAAAAATGAAAACATTATCACATTTCAACAGAAAAAGCCACTGGATAATGACTCATTTGACAAGCAACAAAAAAGTTACCTTCAATATACTTTAAAAGCCTCTGAGGAGGTAATAAAGGGAATCTAATTGGTTCTAGCACTTCCACCACATGCTTTCTTCTTTTTCCCAGATCCTTCAGAATCCATTGCATTGCAGCTAAGAAGACCTGATATTCATCCTCAATACTAAGCTCTTCACTTCGCAAAATTTTGATCAGTTGATCTTTTGTAAGTGCCAGGAACTCTTCCCCACTATGAACCTCCAAGAAATGAACATGAATGTAGTTTTCTGTGAATTCCAAAAGATCATGGCAGGCAATTTGCTCAGAGAACTGAAAGATCCCAATGCAGTTCAGCGGATCAATTTGTCCTTTCAGAAATTCACAGCAAAGATTAACAACTTCAGTCAACTGTAGCATGTCTGCTGCAACAATCAACTCCTGGACATTATTCACACCTATGTTCACTATACCTAGGGAAGCAGGGAGACAAATTAACCAAAAAAATAAAAACAAACATTTGACTTATGTTCAAAAAGCATTATTTAATATAATTTAATATATTAAATTCACTGTTAGTTTAGTGTTTGCAGAGTTGATAGACGCTAAGTAAAAGAGCAATTAGGTGCCTAGGTGGCTCAGTCGGTTAAGCATCTGACTTCAGCTCAGGTCATGATCTCATGGCACTTGGAGCCTGCTTCAGATTCTGTGTCTCCCTCTCTCTCTCAAAAATAAACCTTAAAAAATTTTTTTAAGTAATTTTTAAGAAAGCAACAAAGGATTTGTAGAAAGAACAGAAAACTAAAATGATGATAATTAACATTTATGGAACACTTACAATGGATAGACATGTTAAATGCTTTAGACATTCATTTAACTGTCACCACAACCCCATATAGTAGATATTATTTTTTCTTTTTCTATCAAGAAAAAGAATCAAAAAGTTTAAATAATTGGTCACCAAGTCACATGATCGAGTAATTGACAGGAGGGATTGACATCAAAATCCATGCTTTTAATATAAGGCTGTATGCATGTAACCTTTAGTAAGGCACTGGGGTGAGTAACACAAGGTCTCCATCTTCAATTATGATGTGCCATACAAATATTAATTTTTAATACTAGGTATAATCAGGAGTCTGTAACACATGTGAAGTTGCAAATACTTAACATTTAAGTAACTATGTATACCACTCTCTAGATGGCTTCACTTTCATATATTTACATGTGACTTTGAGAGGATACAAAATAGTCAATCATATTTAGAAAGGGGAAAATAAAACTGTAATTCTCCTACCTGATAAAGTCTCCATTACATCTTATACTTTCCCTTCATCCCCTTTATGATATTCACTCCATTAAACTATTTGTTTAAAGTTTGTATTCCCAATAAGATTTATAGTCTATTGGGGGAAGGCTTGTCCCTTCTATGCTCTCACTGCCTAGCACCCACTAGGTGCTCAAAAAATTTGTTTTAAGTAAATGAATGGCCAAAGAGATTATGATAAGAGAAGAATATGGCTTGTTGAATGCAAACAGGGATTTCTGAAGGTATAAGAAATGGAATCCACCATGGGAGTAAATGGTAGTGGCTACAGAAAAAAAGGAGGTAAGACTAGTTGAATGAAGTGAGAATTTACTACAAATTTGGACAAGATAAGATCATGGGTTGTGATCTATGAAGACTGAATGAGTGTTACTGGATAAAGCCAAGAGTTACTTGAGAGCAAGACAAAGAATGCCCTATAACTTAATAAGACTTTATAGCTTACAAAAGGCACTTTTACATTTATTAAAATTTATCTCACTTAACCTTCACATGAATTATGAAATGCTATCCCCACTTAACAACTAAGGAATATGAGGTTCTCACAAGCTCATTTCAAATCTGTAAGTACCTAACTGCACTATCTATTAAGCTCTGTGAAGGCAGAGGCTGTGCCTATCTGGTGTACTGTCATATCCCAAGTGCTTAGCTCACAAAAAGTATCCATGTGGGGCACCTGGCTGGCTCGGTTAGTAGAGCATGCCAACTCTTGATCTCGGGGGTTGTGAGTTGAAGTCCCACCTTGCGCATAGAGCTTACTCTTAAAAAAGTATTCATAAATATCTGTTGAAAGAATGAACAGTTGACTAAAGAAATGGAAATGCCTTGTATCACATAGCTAATTAGTGACAGAACTAGATCACAAACCCAGGTTATTTGATTTTAAGTGAAGTATATAAAAGTCTAATGTGAGAAATATGTTAAGATCTATTAAACTGGGAATGGTTAATAAAGAATGTATAGATAAATCCAAAGGAGAGATCAATAGAGTAACAGGTTTTGCTGTGTTCACATTCCCCTAAAAGGAAATGCTATTACAATGAAAGAACATGTTTTTTTTAAGAACAAGTTGTATCAAAGACTGCAAGGTGCCTGTCCAATAAATACTCAACATTCATTTTCTTTTCATCCTTTACTAACAGAACCTAGATTTTGTTGTGGGCGGTAATTGTGCCCTGCTGAAAATTACATTTCTTAGTCTCCGTTACAGATTAGGGATGAATTTCTTACGGTTTGACCAATGGGATACAGGCAGCAGTTACTGGGTAGGGCTCCCAGAAAAACTTAAAAAGAGCATAGACTTAGCTACCAGGCCCCTTTGCCTTTTCCCCTTCCTCCTTCCACTGGCTGGAGTTCAGTGACTATGAGATAGAAGTTACAAGCTATAAGCAGTGGAGCAAAATGTTGGGAAAATAATAGGACAATAGTGACAAGAAACCACTCAACTGGGGCGCCTGGGTGGCTCAGTCGGTTAAGCCTCCGGTTTCAGCTCAGGTCAGATCTCACGTTCGTGGGTTCGAGCCCCGCGTCAGGCTCTGTGCTGACAGCCAGCTCAGAGCCTGGAGCCTGCTTCCGGTTCTGTGTCTCCCTCTCTCTCTGACCCTCCCCGCTCATGCTCTGTCTCTCTCTGTATCAAACATAAATAAAACATTAAAAAAAAAAAAAAAAGAAACCACTCAACTATCCTTAGAATGCCTACTATGAATTCACTTTTGTGGAAAAATAAATTTCTATCTTGTTAAGCCACTTTACCTCTTCTACTAGTAGCCAAATGTTATTCCTAACTGTTATACCAATTTTAGCCTTAAATTTCAGTTTTCTAGAATGTTGTTTCTCACAAATATGCTCAATACTATTTATTTCTCTGGGTTTTACTACTTTTTATTTATTTGATGGAAGTGCTGATCATCAACAATATGACCATGGTACCAAGAACACTGTCTTTCAAGAAGCATCTCTTGTTGCTCTCCTTAAACAGAGGCAGAGCAGGTACTTTATAGCACTGCTCCTGTTTTTATGTAGTTCTTTAATTCCATCAGATTAATCTGTGTTAATTTATATTTTGCAAATAAAAGCAGTGGCGACATTTATGAAACAGTTTTCAGCTCACACAAATCAGTTAGAAAAGATAAAAACTCCCTCAATGCTAATTTTTACACTAGCCGATAGACAAGGCTACACTGCTTTTGGTAAATAAAAGATAGTCATTTTTATAATCTCCAATTTAAGAGTTATTTTCTGATATTTTCCAAAAAGCAATATGAAGGGGGAGAGGGAGGGGAAAAAGAGGTGGTGGTGATGGAGGAGGGCACTTGTGGGGAAGAGCACTGGGTGTTATATGGAAACCAATTTGACAATAAACTATTTTAAAAAAGCAATATGAAAGAACACAAAGAAATCACCTTTTGTCACTTTCCAGGTTTAAATACCATGTATTAGACAAATAATACTTGGGGCACCTGGGTAGCTCAGTTGGTTGAGCATCTGACTTCGGTCCAGGTCATGATCTCACTGTTCTGGAGTTCGAGCGCCACATTGGGCTCTGGGCTGACAGCTCGGAGCCTGGAGCCTGGAGCCTGTTTCAGATTCTGTCTCCCTCTTTGTCTCTGCCCCTCCCCCACTGGTGCTAGCACACAGTGCACTCTCTTTCTCTCAAAAATAAACATTAAAAAATTTTTAAATCAACAATACTTTTTAAATAAACAATATTTATCTGATCACATAATTATCTCCTGAAGGACTTTAGGAGAGCATGATAACCAAACACAGTCTCTATTTTCAAACATGTTTTCTAATTATGAGTAACGTATATTTACCACAGAAAAAAACCTTCAGGCAGAAAAGTATAAAAATGAAAATGACACATCTTCCCACACACATACACTGTATTAACACATTAGTGTATTCTTTTAAATCTTTGTCCTGTGTATATTTATGTTACCTATCATATAAAACTTACACTTCATAGATTTTGTGTGCATTTTTTAATGTCATTAAAATTCAAAAACATTTAAAAAATAAAAATTTTAATTAAAATATATACATGTTGATTATAAATCAGAAAAAAAAGAGAGAAAAACAAGGATTGTCCATATTCCATCATCCAAAGATAAACACTTGTCAACACTCTGGTCTTTTTCCTGTGCACAAATACAGATAATTTTTTTCTTTACAAAACTAGGGAAGTATTTATGCCCAATTTTTTTTCCATTTTATATATTGTAAACACTCCCACAATATAACTGAAAAATCTAAAAAGTATCCCATGATATATACATGTGCCATATTTTATATAATCATATAACCTGAGGGACAATTAGATTGTATTCAATTATATGTTATTATAAATAAAGTTACAATAAACATCCTGGTACATAAATATTTGCCTGCAGCACTAATTGATTCCTTATGGTTCCTAGAAAAGGAATACTGGGTCAAAAGATAGGAACTGATGATTGCATATTGCTAAATTACTTTCCATATAAATTGTATCAACTTATTTATATTCCCATTGCAATACCTGAGTGATTACACCATTCTTCATTCAAAGCTAAAGGCTTACTGGACATACCTGTATATATGAAATCTAGAAGTATTTGAAAGATTCCAGCATCAATTCCTAGAATTTGTACAACATCTTTTGAGGACTCTTTCATTCCTCCAGTGAACAAAGCTGCAAAGTAAGGGCTACTGGCAGCCAAAATGAGCCGATGAACTTTAAAAGTTTCCTTCCCAACTTGCAACTGCACATCACAGAAATGCTCTCCATTCCTCATTTTATTGATCTGAGCCAAGATGAGTTGTGCATGTTTATCTGATAAAAAAGGATTATCACCAGCCTTGGGACAGTCCTCATTAGCCATGATGATGACAGATTAATTGAAAGAACTGTTGCCCATAATCTGGTCCTACCCTGAAAAACAAAATAGACCAGACAACATATTTTGTGCTTAACATGTCTTCTATTCATACACGTATCAAACATTCGCTATGCTCAAGAAGCTTACAATCTATTTAGAGACATAAAACACACATGAAACAAATAAGGAGTAAACTATGTGGTACTTTCCTAACAGGGTTTCAAGAAGGGAGTAAGTAATGGGGCCTAAAATAATTGGAGGATGCTTTATAGAAGAAATGGGACCTAAAAGGAGTGCCTTGGTGGCTCAGTCGTTTAAGCATCCAACTTTGACTCAGGTCATGTTCTCTCTGTCTGTGGTTGAGTTCAAGCCCGGCATTGGGCTCCATGCTGTCTAGCTCAGAGCTGGACCCTGCTTCAGATTCTGTGTCTCCCTCTCTCTCTGCCCCTCCCCTGCTCATGCTCTGTCTCTCAATAATAAATAAATGTTTAAAAAAAATAGTACCTGAAAGATGAAGTTTAACATATGAGGAGAGGGCACAAAGGCAGAAGTTTTTGCACACTTTAGAGGAGGAACACACTCTAGCCAGAACAAATTTTCTTTTCCTCAAAAAAATTTTTTTAACATTTATTTATTTTTTGAGAGAGAGAGAGAGACAGAACATGAGCAGGGGAGGGGCAGAGAGAGAGGAGCACACAGAATCAGAAGCAGCCAGGCTCTGAGCTGCCAGCACAGAGCCTGACGCGGGGCTCGAACCCATGAACTGTGAGATCATGACCTGGGCCGAAGTCGGACACTCAACGGACTGAGTCACCCAGGCGTCCCCCAGACAAATTTTCAAAAACCAATTGTGGGAGTGTCTCAGTCAGTTGAGCAACTGACTTAGGCTTAGGTCATGATCTCAAGGTTCGTGGGGTTTGAACCCCACATCAGGCTCGTTGCTGTTGGCACCAAGCCCATTTTGGATCCTATGTTCACTTCCCTCTGCCCCTTCCCTGCTCATGCTGTCTCTCAAAAAATAAATAAAACATTAAAATGAAAAAAAAAAAAGAACAATGGTGATCAGGTCAACTGTTTACTTAACAATCCTTCAATTTACACACTTCTCTGAGCACACAAAGCTCTTCAAATCTCACCTCTACCTGTCCAGTCCTATTTCCCATACTCCTCTTTGAACTTAAGACTCTAACAAAACCTAACAATTTGCAGTTCTCTAAAAGTGTCTCTTTCAAGACATCCTTCTTCATTCACCTTTTCCTTTTGGATCTTCACTATAATTCAAGACTCGGTTCAAACATAATTTCCTGCAGAACTATCCTTGTTCCTCTTCTGGATTTGGTGCTCACCCTATTTTACAGCCTACATCACACTCTACCTTGACAGACACTACCACACTACCCCCTACAGAGACACATGTTCCCTGAAAGCTCCATGAAAGACAGTGCCGTAAAGACAGAGACTATCTTTCATAGCAGTAGCACCACTAACATATATTGTTTTAAATGTTTATGAAATGAAGGAGTACAATGAGAAATAACAATAGCTTAGGTTGTTTTTATTTAACTATGATAATTATTCTACACATTATGTCAATTGTAATTCTCATGACAATTAAGACGCCAGAAGAAAATATACTGTTACTTGAGGGGCGCCTGGGTGGCTGAGTCAGTTGGGCATCCAACTTCAGACCAGGTCATGATCTCACAGCTCCTGAGTTAAAGCCCTGGATCGGGCTCTGTGCTGACAGCTCAGAGTCTGTTGCCTGCTTCAGATTGTGTCTTCTCTCTCTGCTCCTCCCCTGCTCACACTCTGTCTCTCTCTTTCTCTCAAAAATAAATAAACATTAAAATAATAACAATAAAAATAAAAGATACTGTTATTTGAATTGAGAGACAAGGGGTTCGGTCACCTGGGTGGCTCAGACAGTTGACGTCCGACATTGGCTCAGGTCATGATCTCATGGCATGAGTTCAGGCCCAGAGTCAGGCTCTGTGCTGACAGCTCAAAGTATGGAGCCTGCTTCGGATTCTGTGTCTCCTTCTCTCTCTGCCTCTCCCCAGCTTGCTCTTTGTCTGTCTCTCTCTCCCAAAAAATAAATAAACATTTTTAAAAAAAGGTTTTTTTGAAGGGAGAAAGAAGGAAACGGAAAAGTTTCCAAAGAACACAGTGTGAGTATAACAATACTCAGTATTTGAATCCGAGTCTTTTTACTCTAAATCCTGGCCTTTTCCTACCATGTCACATGCATAGGAATTATCAGGCCAGGTTATAGAGAAAAGGCTTTGAAATCCAAGCACAGAAATGTAGACATGAGCCTTTATAGGCTCAAGAGTAAACATCAGAACCATTACGTGAACCTTCCAGGGGAGGAACTGAGATGTAGCAAAGTTCTTGAAAACAGCTTTACAGCTTCAACAATGAGAATCAAAAAAATAAATCCAACTTGCTTTTTGAATAAAGAAACCATGAGATTCAGTAATTTAAGACATTTGGAGATGAAGCACAGGGGAAATCTAAGATGACTAAGGTTTTGTAATTTAGGCATCAAAGGGAATTGGTAATGATAATTGGTAATGAGACTGACAGAAAGGTGTGGGTTGATGTTAGAAAAAAAGTGGGTAAGTTTATAGCATTCAGTCAAATTTATCAAACTAAAACTCACTAAGCTGATTATCATGATTATCTAGGAATTGAGAAATTTAATTAAGAGGTCCCAAGGCAGCTGCTAAAACTTCACATCAGCATTTACAGAATGTCAACATATTACATTTAGCTGGCATATAAAAGCAAACAGTTCATTTATCTCTACACAGAAATCTGACCTGCTGGTATTATTAAATATGACATGGCTGTTAGGCTTTTTTTCTGCTTTAGATTTCTTCCAGTCAGCGGATTTTGGGCCCCAGTGGCTTAATTACAAGGTATCTTCAAGGCATCAAGCACTACCACTGACCTAAAATGCTGCCTCCTGCTACAGAAAAAGAGTTCACTGAATATTCGGTAGCAGTTAGCAGAAATTCTGTCACCATGCTTCTTAGTAACTGCTAATACTACCCCATTACCAGTGAACTTCATTCCAAACGGTGGCACATGCCTGACCGTATTTCCAAAAGAAAAGAACATTAACTCAGGGAAACTGCATAGGGATGTAAGGGACGTACCTCAAGAGACCCAAACTTGAAAGGCAGATTATTAGGTGGAGATGCTCAGAAGTAAAGACGACCTATGTTTGGTGGCCGTGACTTCAATGCCGAGAGCATCGGGAAGCTCTTTCAGCAGAGTTTCAGAAAGAGCAAGCGTCAAAACAAAACAAAACAAAAACGAGGCTCTTTGTGCTTGAGTTGGGGACCTGGAGAGTCAGAGCTGCTGCGACACTACAAGCAGATAAACATTCGGTACTATCTAAAAGGTGGGGAAGGCTTCTCAGACTTATCTGGGGCTAGCCGACTGGCTAGGGGCCTGCGGATTCCCCGGTGGGGGCGGGGAAAGGAGGCTGGAGCGGAGCGGACCAGACTAAGCGAAAGGTGAAGGCGAAAACACTTCGACTATCAGAGGCCTGCCAGAGCGGCATAAGGAACAGGTTACAGAGGCTCCCCTCCTCAGGGTCCAAGAGCTGTGAGAGCCAAAGAGGCCAGTCCCAACCCCGTCATGGTCGCACCCGGACGCAGCCCCTTCTTACCGCCGCTTCCCCTTCCCGCCGGGCCCGCTCAGCCTCTGCGCGCGCAGTCGCTACCGGCGCCGCGCCGGCGCGGAGAGGGCGAGGGAAGCCTAGCAAGGCCGAAGAGGCGGAGGTGACTGGGAAGAGTGATCGCTGGAGGGCTGGAGGGGAGGCCAGGCCTTTCCAGTGCAGGCTCCCGCCGGTTCTGCGCGTGCGCAGTGTTCTTCCGTTCACGGGTGGCCTCGGCCCCAGAAACCACAGGGCTCTCTGGCTCAGGGCTGGTGCTGGATTCCCCGCGGGCGAACTGCCCTGCTGCAAGCCCAAGCTCCTGCCTGTTGACGCTGGTCCTCTCGACAGTTCCGTTCCACCGACGCTCTCTCCATTCTTGTGGCGTCCCAGACACCCAGCGAACCTCAGTGTTACGGAAGGACTGAGACAGCGTTCTCCGCCGCCCCGCGCTACTCTTTTTTTTTTTTTACAATTTTATTTTATATATTATATTTTATATTTATTTCCATTTTTTATGACTTTATTTTATTTTGAGAGAGACAGAGCGAGTGGGGGAGGGGCAGAGAGAGAGGGAGACACAGAATCTGAAGCAGGCTCCAGGCTCCAAGCTGTCAGCACAGAGCCTGACGCAGCGCTCGAACCCACGCAGCAGCAGCGTGAGATCATGACCCGAGCCGAAGTTGGGCACTTAACCGACTGAGCCACCCAGGTGCCCCCCCTCTTTTTTTTTTTTTGTTTTCAAAAATTGAGATAATTGATGCAATTGACATAACATCATGTTAGTTTCATGTGTACAATTTGATTCGATGTTTGTCTTCTCTTTTATTCCTTACCATTCACTCAAATCATTTTCTAAGTTTGCCTGAGTGAGCCCGGCATTGTATATGGATCCCTACTTTGAGAGAAGGAAAAATTCAAAACGTCTAGTTCTTTTTACGGTTGAACCCCACAGTATGTCTCAGTCGTGGCTTTCAAACGTTTTCACCCCAACCCACAGTGAACACAAACGTTGTTTCAAACCCAATAATACCACATGCGTATATATGACGCATATATGTGAAACAAAAATTTCACTGATCTATATACCTACCGACATCAATTCACTAAGTTCTGTTTTTGATTAATTACCCTCAAAATGATAAAAGGGACCCATTGTCACAAAAAAGTTGTCAAAGACTTAGAAATGAGCAAAAGACATTCGTTGGGTGCCCTTTTAGTGTAAGTGTAACAGATTCTGGAAGGATTCGAATACGTAGGGACCTCTGACTTTCTATTGGCTAAGCTATTTGCAAGAAAACGGATATTTAAAATGATTCTTGTTCACTCTGTAGAAAAGATAACACAAAAACATTGTTATATTGACCTATGGGATATTAAACCACTTTTGCCTCTCAGCAAATTCATTTCAACATTTCTGTATCTTAGCAAATTAATACATTGTTCCTGTAACATTTTACTGGCTCCCTAGTTAATTAATATGTATAATATTTTTGGCATGTGTTTATTTTATATTTATATGACAGTCATAATTTTACCTTTTGAAAATTATACTTTCAGCTCTACTAAAATTAATTTCCTAATTTACTGTTGGGTTGCACCCTGCAATCTGAAAACCAGTGTATATACTTTGAAAATTATACTTTCAGCTCTACTAAAATTAATTTCCTAATTTACTATTGGGTTGCACCCTGCAATCTGAAAACCAGTGTATATACCTGGGACTAGAATTGCTGGAACTTATGGCATGTCAAACATTAGAAAATACCTCTTTTCCAAACTCAACCAATTTACATTACCACCGGCAGCAAATGAGTTCCCTTCCTCCACTTCCTTGTTAACCCTTAGATGTTTAAATTTTGTATAACCTGGTAAGTGTAAAATGGTATTTTTACAAAACATATGTTTGTTATAATTTACATTACCTGATCATTTATAAGTTTAGGCAGTAAAAAGATGTTTGTAAGATGCTACAGACTGGGGTACCTGGGTGGCTCAGTGGGTTAAGCATCTGACTTTGGCTCAGTTCATGATTTCACAGTTCATGAGTTCGAGCCCTACATTGGGCTCTGTACTGACAGCTCAGAGCTTGGAGCCTATTTTGGATTCTATGTCTCCCCCTCTCTCTGGCCCTCCCCAGCAAGCACTCTCTCTCTCAAAACTAAACATAAAAAAAGAAGGAAAAAAAGGATGCTACAGACTGAATTGTGTCCTCCAAAATTCATGTTGAAACCCTAACTCCCACTCTGATGGTATTTGGAGATGGGGCCTTTGGGAGGTAATTAGGGTAAGATGAAGTCAGGAGAATGGGGACATCATGATGGGATTAGTGGTCTTACAAAAAGAAATACCAGAAAACTTGTTTCCTTCCCTGCCTCTTTCTTCCTCTTTCTCACTCCCTCTCTCTTCACTGCCCTCTCTCCCTTTGAATGCATTAAACCACAATGCATATGAAGAAGAGATCAAGTAAGCACATGAAGATGGTGGCTGCCTAAACCAAGAAAGAAGCCTCAAAATGAAACCTACCTTGTTGGCACCTTGATCTTAGACTTCAAAGCCTCCAGAACTGTGAGAAATTAATTTCTATTCTCTAAATAACCAAGTCTATGATATTTTGTTATGGCAGTCACATTAGAATAATATGTAAGTCAATATGTATTCTACGCAGTAGAATAATATGTAAGCCAATCAAGTTTCTATTTCCATAAAATGGCTATTCATGTCTTTTGTCCATTTTTCTATTGAAGTATGTTTTTTATTGATTTTTAGGAGGTTTTTGATTATAGGCACACTCATTTTATTATACTTCACTTTATTGCATTTCACAGGTACTGCATTTTTTACAAATGCAGAGTCTGTGGCAGCCCTCATCAGGCAATTCTATTGGCACCATTTATCCAACAGCATTTGCTCACTTTGTGTCTCTGTGTCATATTTTGGTAATTCACAATATTTCAAACTTTCTCATTATTATTATTGTTACATTTGTTATGGAGATCTATGATCAGTGATTATGACTCATTAAAAGTTCAGATCATGTTTAACATTTTATAGATGACAGTAAACATAATTTTTATATGCACTGGGAAAACAAATTCATTTGACTCATTACATATTCACTTTATCGTGGTCTCGCACTGAACCCACAATATCCCCAAGGTACGACTGTATATGTGTTGCCAATATTTTCTTCCTATTTGTGGTTTGTCTATATATTTCATTTCTTGTCTCTTTTGATGAATAAAAACTCATAATTTTACCAATTTATCAGTCTATTTATTTATGTTTTGCACTTCCAATGTGTTGTTTAAGAAATTCTTCTCCTTTCCAGTGTCGTAAGATGTTATTTTGAATTTTCTTCTAAAAGTGTTATAATAATTTTACTTTTTAAAAAAACTTTTTAACGTTTATTTATATTTGAGAGACGGAGAGACAGAACATGAGCAGGGGAAGGGCAGAGAGAGAAGAGACACAGAATTCAAAGCAGGCTCCAGGCTCTGTGGTGACAGCTTAGATCCCTATACAGGGCCTGAACTCATGAACCGCAAGATCATGACCTGAGCCGAAGTCGGCCACTAAACCAACTGAGCCACCCAGGCACCCCAGAGGGAGACAGAATCTGAAGCAGGCTACAGGCTCTGAGCTGTCAGCACAGAGCTGGATGCAGGGCTCAGACCCACAAACTGTGAGATCATGACCTGAGCCAAAGTCAGATGTTTAACTGACTGAGCCACCCAAGTGCCCCAATAATTTTATTTTTCACAGTTAAGTCATTAGGCATCAATTTTTTTAAGATTAAGATAGGTGTTCAATTCCTTTTTTGGTTTTTAATTTATATAAGCAATTATCACAACATTACTTATTGAATAGTTTATATTTTCCCACTGGTCTGCAATCCTAGGTCTCCCCTATATTACCTTTCCTTTTGGCCTGGGATCAATACTCTATTCAATTCCTGGGTCTACTCATCCATGCCCTACTGTATTAATTTCTATAGTTTTGTAATAACTCTGATAGGACAAGTTTCCACACCTGTTCTTCTTCAACAGTGTCTTGGCTGTTCCTAGGACTCTTGGTTCTTCCAAATGAATTTTAGAACAAGCCTGTCAAGTTTTACACACACATATACACTAGGTGAGGCTTCTATTAGAATTTCAATAAATCCATAGGACAATTTGGAGAGAATTAACATCTTTATAATATTGAGTATTCTTATCCATTAGCAAAATTAGATTTTAGAGATTTCAAAAGTTTTATAACTTTATCTGTGTCATACATCTTTATTGATTAATTTACTTTATTTATTTACTTTTATCTTTGTGTTATTGTAAATTATGTCTTTTAAAGAATTACATTTTAGGGATGCCTGGGTGGATCAGTCGGTTTAGCATCTGACTTCAGCTCAATTCATGATCTCATGGTTTGTAGGTTTGAGCCCCATGTCGGGCTCTCTGCTGACAGCTCAGAGCCTGGAGCCTGTTTCAGATTCTGTGTCTTCCTCTCTCTCTGACCTCCCCTGCTTGTGCTGTCTCTTTCTCTCTCAAAAATAAATAAAAACATTAAAAAAGTTAAAAGAAAAGAATTACATTTTATGTTTATTGGGTACAGAAACTAAATTCACTTCTGTACACTTTTTTTTTTTGACAGAGAGAGAGCGAGCGAGAGCGTGAGCTGGAGAAAGGGACAGAGAGAGAGAGAATCTTAAGCAGGCTCCACACTCAGCATGGAGTCTAACATAGGACTTGATCTCATGACTGAGATCATGATCTGAGCTGAAGTCAAGAGTCAGATGTTTAAGCAACTGAGCTACCCAGATGCCCCTCTGTCACTGATTTTATAGACAACAAGCTTAACTCCTTTATTAATTTTTAAAAAAATTATAGATTTGGAGTGCCTGGCTAGCTCAGTCAGTAGAACATGTGACTCTTGATCTTGGGGTCATGAGTTCAAGCCCCATATTGGGCATAGAGCTTACGTTAAAAAAATTGTAGATTTTTTTCTGTGTAAATAATCATAGCATTTGCACATTTTATAGTTCTGTTTCTTTTTTTACAAACATTATACCTTATATTTCTCTTTCTTATTTTATTTGGCTACCTAAAATTTTCAGTGTGAGGTTGATTGCAGAAACAGTATTGTATAGGAATTAACTAAATGCTTAAGTCTAAAATCTTGTCCTGCCATTCCTGTGACCTTGAGCAAGTTGTTTAACTTTTCTTGTAACTCAGATTTTTCAAGTTAAACTATGTTTAATTATTGCATGTTAGTTGTTATAAAGATTAAATTTGCTAACATATATAAAGGACCTAGACAGTATCTGTTAACTACTAGCACTTTTAAATTATTAATAAAACAAAAGTATTAATAATATCAAGAATCCTTCAACAGTTCTTGATTTTAAATAATATTTTACCATTAAATATAATGTTTACTGTACTTTTTTTTGTAGACGTCCTTTTATCAGGTTGAGGACGTTTCCTTCTAATCTATCTATAACTACTACTAGTATTAGGACCCCTACAATTAATAATAATGATGATAACACTTAACGCATTAATGATTTTTCTCATGTTAAGCCAATCTTCATTTCTGGTATGAACTACCCTTGATCCTCATTTGTGTATTATTAATTTGACATTGTTAGATTTGCTATGCTAACTCTTTGCTTAGAATATGTGCATCTGCATGTACCCCAATGTTCATAGCAGCACTGTCAACAATAGCCAAATCATGGAAAGAATCTCAATGTCCATCACCTGATGAATGGATCAAGAAGATGTGGTTTATATATACAATGGAGTATTACATGGCAATGAGAAAGAATGAAATCTGGCCATTTGTAGGAAAGTGGATGGACCTCGAGGGTGTCATGCTAAATGAAATAAGTCAGGCAGAGAAGGACAGATACCATATGTTTGCACTCATAGGTCTAACAGGAGAACAGGAGAAACCTAATGGAGGGCCAGGGGGAGGAGAAGAGGGAAAGAGAGTTGGGGAGAGAGAGGGACGCAAAACTTGAGAAACTATTGAATACTGAAAACGAACTGAGGATTGAAGGGGGAGGGAGGAAAAGAGGTGGTGGTGATGGAGGAGGGCACTTGTGGGGAAGAGCACTGGGTGTTGTATGGAAACCAATTTGACAATAAACTATTTAAAAAATAATATTAATAAGATAGAATGACCATATGATCCAGCAATTCCACTCTGGGTGTATATCCAAAGAAATTAAATAAATATGTTGAATAGAAAAAAAAAAAGAATATGTGCATCCGTATTCATGAATGAGTCTGATCTTTACTTTCCCTTTATTACACTATTCTTTTCTTTTTAAGTTTATTTGTTTATTTTGAGAGAGAGAGAGAGACAGAGACAGAGACAGAGAGACAGAGAGAATGAGCAGGGAGGGGCAGAGAAAGGGAGACAGAGGATCCAAAGTTGGCTCTGTGCTTAAAGCAGAGACCCTAACATGGGCTCCCTTCAGTCTTTTCTTTCTTTTAAAATCTAAGTATAAGACTATGAATTTTTCTCTAAGTAGTGTTTATAGTTTAAATATGAATAGTACCCCCTGGGATTTAGGCAACAAAGTAGCCCTTTTGATTATAGTTGGACCTGAGCTGAAGCGGAGCACTCAACCGTCTGAGCCACCTAAGCACCCCTACAGTTCTGAGTTTTGACAAATGTATTGTGTTAGTGCAGGTTATCCATAGAGCAGATACTAATATGAGATTAAACATGCAAAGATTTTGGGGGAGGGGCAACACTTATTGTAGAAATGAGGAGGGAACCAGGAAAGGCTGAGAGAACTATCTGATTCTCTTGATCCAGACTGCAAAATAGAAGGAGAAAAGGTTCCATTCCTTGAATGCTAGGAAGTCTAAAGAAAGATCAGCAGGCAAGGCCTTTGGGAGTCTTTGAGCAAAAGCTGACTTTCTGAGAAGCTTCACAATGGACCTGCCTTAATATTCTTGCATACCCAGTCATTATCTAGGACTAGACCATTGAAATATAGCATTGGTTCAAATAGGATGATGGATTTCTAGACCCAGCAGGTAATGCCCTTGGTCAGTTATGCTTCTTGTAGTTGAAAGACTGCAAAGCACATTCAGATGGCATTGGAAGTATAAAGTCATGTAACCTACCACAATCAAGACATAAATTATTTCCATTGCACCATAAAGTAACATAACTTTGAGTACTTTTTTTCTAACCACAATATTTTCATTATCTTCAAAGACCTTCTGCAATTTGCTTGATAAACTTTTGGGATCAATTGTCAGAGTCAATCTTAACAGCTTAATATATGGCTTCCATTAATAACCAAATTCATGGGGCACCTGGGTGGCTCAAGTCACCTTCTCACAGTTGGTGAGTTCAAGACCTGCATTGGGCTCTGTACTGACAACTTGGACGCTGAAGCCTCCTTCAGATTCTGTGTCTCCCTCCCTCTCTCTCTGTCCCTCCCTCCCTTCTCTCTCAAGAAATAAATAAACATTAAAATATTTTTTAATAGTGATTTCACCATGACCAAGGGAGAACTTTTCACTCCCAGTGGGCAGTTCAAGGATCAGAATCCCTGGGATACCTGGCTGGCTCTGTTGGTGGAGCATGCCACTCTTGATCTCAGGATAGCAAATTTAAGTCCCATGTTGGGCCTGGAGCTTACTTAAAAATAAATAACAAAACAAATAAAATTAAAAAATAAAAAGGGAAATGCAAGAGTGAGCCATTACCAGCTAACACCAGTCGCAGCTAGGGGATAGTTGTACCAACCTAGTAAAGAAGATCTGGGCAGGACAACAACATCTTCTATGCCCAACATTACATTCAGTTGTCACAAAGGTCTATCATCTATCAATTCTATTATCTTTTTTTAATGTTTTATTTATTTTTGAGAGAGAGACAGAGAGAAAGAGTGCAAGCAGGGAAGGAGCAGAGAGAGAGGGAAACATAGAATCTGAAGCAGGCTCCAGGCTCTGAGCTGTCAACCCAGAGCCAGACGTGAGTCTGGAACTCTTGAACCATGAGATCATGACTTACGCTGAAGTCCCACGTTTGACCAAGAGCGTCTACAAACACCCAACAACTAACATCACACTTGATAGTGAAAGACTGAATAATTTTCCCCTAAGATCAGGAACAAGATGAGGATACCTGGTCTCACCACTTTTATTCAATATTTTACTTGATGTTTAGCCAAGACAATTACAAAAGAAAAAGAAATAAAAAGCATTCAGATTCGATGAGAGTTTTAATTTTTTTAACGTTTATCTACTTAATTTTGAAAGGGAGAGAGCACACACTATTGAACAGGAGAAGGGCAGAGAGAGGAAGAGAGAATCCCAAGCAGGCTCTGAGTTGTCAGCACAGAGCCCCATGTGGGGCTTGAACTCATAAACCATGAGATCATGATCTGAGCTGAAACCAAGAGTTGGATGCTTAACCAACTGAGCCACCAGATGCCCCAAGAAATAAAAGTTTTAATGTGCAGTGATTTGATCTTGTGTAGAAAATTCTACAGAATACATACATACACACACAGAGAATTAATAATTGAATTCAGCAAGGTTGCAGATATATCAACACACAAAAATCAATTGTATTTTCATACACTACAAATGAACAATCTTAAACTAAAATTAAGAAAATAATTCCAGGGGCACATGGGTGGCTCAGTCAGTTGAGTGTCCAACTCTTGACTTTGGCTCAGGTCATGATCTCGAAGTCCATGGGTTCAGGCCCTGCATAGGGCTCTGCGCTGATGGTGTGAAGCCTGCTCGGATTTCTTTCTCCCTCTCTCTTTACCTCTCTCCCACTTGCTCTTTATCTCTCTTTCAAAAAATAAATAAAAATTAAAAAATTAAAAAAGAAGACAATTCCATTTACAATAGCATCAAAAATAATAAAATACTTAGGAATAAATTTAACAGATGAAGTATAAGAATTGTAACTAAAAATCCATAAAACATGGTAGAAGGAAATTGAAAGAGAGCTAAATAAATGAAAAGATATCCTGTGTTTGTGAATCAAAAACTTAATATTTTTAACATGACAACACTTCCTAAACTTAGATTCAGTGCAATCCCTATCAAAAACTCAGCTGGTTTTTTTGCAGAAATTGAGAAGCTGAGCCTAAATTCATATGGAATACAAGGGGCCCAGAATGGCCAAACCAATTCTTAAAAAGAAGTACAAAGTTGGAAGACTCTAGCATTCCAATTTCAGAACCGAATACAAAGTTACAATAATCAAGACAGCGTGATTCTAGCATAAGTTTAGACATATAGATAAAAGAATAGGATTGGGAATCCAGAAATGAACCTTCACTTCTATTGTCAATTGATTTTCAGCAGAGATGCTTAAATGATTCAAAGGGGAAAGAAGAGCCTTTTCAACAACTGGTGCTGGAGCAACTGAATATCTACACGCAAAAGAATGGAGGTGGGCCTCTCCCTCATCTCATAGAGAAAAATTATCTCAAAATAGATCAAAGACATAAATATAAGAGCCAAGCCATGACACTGTAGAAGAAAATGTAGGCATAAAGTTTTGTGACTTTGGGATACGTAATGGCTTCTTAGATACATACCAAAAGCACAAGTGACAAAAATATATAAAGTGGACTTCATCAAAAATAAAACTTTATGCTTCAAAGGACACAATTAAGAAAGTAAAAAGGCAAAAAAAAAAAGAAAGAAAGAAAAGAAAGTAAAAGGATGGGGCACCTAGGTGGCTCAGTCGGTTAAGCATCCGACTTTGGCTCAGGTCATGATCTCATGGCCCATGATTTCGAGCCCCACAAGTGGGGTCTATGCTGATGGCTCAGACCCTGGAGCCTGCTTTGGATTCTGTGTCTCCCTCTCTGTGCCCCTCCCCTGTTTGCACTCTATCTCTCTCTCAAAAATAAATAAACATGAAAAAAAGAAAAAAGGAAGTGAAAAGATAACCAAAGAATGCAAGATTTGGGCAAATCATACATCTGATAAGGGAATTGTATCCAGAATTATAAAGAACTCTTACAACTCAAAAATAAAAAGACAAATAACCCAATTCAAAAATAGGCAAAGGTCCACAATCATAAATCATATCAATGGTATATATCTTTAATATAAGGTGGCAGGGGTGCCTGGGTGGCTCAGTAGGTTAAGCGTCCAACTTCAGCTCAGGTCATAATCTTGCGGTTCGTGGGTTCGAGCCCCACATCAGGCTCTGTGCTGACAGCTAGCTCAGAGCCTGGAGCCTGCTTCCGGTTCTGTCTCCTTCTCTCTCTGCCCCTCCCCCTCTCATGCTCTGTCTCTCTCTGTATCAAAAATAAATAAAACATTTTAAAAAATTTAAAAAAAGAAAATCTGAAAAAAACTATGGCATTTAGTTAATAAATAATAGATAATATGTGAATATTGATTCATTAACAAATGTATCATACTAATAATGTAAGATGTTAATAATAGGGGAAATTAAGTAGATTTCTGGGTAGATGAGAACTCTGCTATTTTCTCAATTTTTGTATAACTCTAAATCAGTTTTAAAACTTTAAAAAGTGAAATCTGTTTTCTTTAATGAGCAAAGGATTTGATTTTACATTCCCACAATACTATATACAAATGGTCAATAAGCATGTGAAAAGATGCTCAACATCATTAGTCATTAGGAAAATGCAAGTCAAAACTACAATAAAATTGGGGCACCTGGGTGGCTCAAGTCGGTTAGGACTCTGACTTCGGCTCAGGTCATGCTCTCACGTTTGTGGGTTTGAGCTCTGTGTCGGGCTCTGTGCTGATAAGCTTGGAGCCTGGAGCCTGCTTCAGATTCTGTGTCTCCCTCTCTCTCTGCCCCTCCCCCTCTCATGCTCGGTCTCTCTCTGTATCAAAATAAATAAAACATTAAAAAATTAATTAAAAAAACTACAATAAAATTAAACCTACACCCACTAGGATGGATAAAATAAAAAAGACAGACAATAGCAACTGTGATAAGGCTAAGAAATTGAAACCCTCAATTGTTGCTGGTGGGATTGCCAAATAGTGCCGCTACTGTGAACACTGTTTTTGCCATTCTTCCAAAGGTTAAACATAGAGTTACCATGTGACCTTACAATTTCTCTCCTAGGTATATACCCAAAAGAAATGAAAACATATACCCATACAAAAACATGTACAGGAATGGTCATAGCAGTATTATTCAAATAGCCACCAAGTGGAAACAACCCAATGGCCATCAATGATGAATGGATAAACAAAATGTAGTATATCTATACAACTGAATATGATTTGGCAATAAAAGAGAATGAAGTACTGATATATGCTATAACACAGATGAACCTTAAAAACACTATGTTAAGAGAAAGAAGCCATCACAAAAGATCATATTTGTATGATCCCATTTATATGAAATGTTTAATATAGGCATATCTATGAAGACAAAAATTAGAGTGGTGATTACCAGGAGCTGAGGAGAGGGTATAAGAAAGGGATGACTGCTCCTGAGTACGGAATGACATTTCAGGATAATGAAAATGTTTTAAAATGAAGTAATGGTGATTGTTGTACAACTATGTAAGTATACTAAAAACCACTGAGTTGTATACTATCCGAGGACAAATTTTATGACATGTAAAATTATATCTTGATAAAGCTCTTCTAAAAAGTTAGATATTATTCCTGTGCTCAGAACTCCTCAGTGGCTTTCAATTTTAGTTAGAGCAGAAGTCAAAGTCTTTAATTGGCCAGAAGATCCTGTAAGATCTGCCTCCCCATTTCACCTCATTTACAGTTTTCCCCTGTATTTACTCTGTTTTAGCTTCTTTGGCTTCCTTATTGTTCTTCTACAGTATAGGCACAGTCTTGTTTGGGGGTTTGTATTTGTCTGGATCATTCTTCCCCAAAATATCTTCATGGCTTATCCTTTCAGGTCTTTTTCAGATTTAACCTTCTCAGTGAAGCCATCCTGGTTTCCCTACTTAAAATTATAGTATAATACCTCTCCCAGAACTCTCTTTCCCAGTCCTCATCTATATTTTTCTCCATAGCATTTATTTCCATTTGATATACTATAAATATTATGTATTTATGTATTGATTGCCTGTCTTTCCTCATCCAAGCATAACTCTATGAAAGCAGGTATTTTTCTCTATTTTGTCATTCCCATATTTTCAGTACTTAGAACAGTAGTTTGTTCATGGGAGATGTTCAATATTTATTAAATGAATGAATGAATAACATTTTACTCTTTCTGCCTCGAGTTTATTCCTGCAGCAATTCATCTCCATCTGCAAATCAGAGTGATCTTCCTACAAAGGGGATTATATCACACACTTGCTTAAATTCCTTCAGTAGTTTCCTATTATGTTCAAGAAGTATAATGAAATACTTAAGAGTACAAGCCAGAGTCAGAGTACCTAGGTTCAAGGCAGTTTGCCTTTGGGCAAGTTATTTAAACTTTATGGTAAAATAAGAATAATTAGAGTGCTTTTCTCTTAGAGTTGCGGTAGTGATTAGATACTCTTATACACGCAAGGTTGCATAGATAGTTGCCAAACCTGTTGTTTCATGAGCGATTGCAAAATGTTGACTTAAAAATTCTCTCACTTCTTTATCATTCAGTTATTAGCAATGATTCTAACTTTTTAAATGTTTATTTATTTTTGAGAGAGAGAGCACATGTTGGGGAGGAGCAAAGAGAGAGAGAGAGAGAGAATCCAAAGCAGGCTCCAGTCTCTGAGCTGTCAGCACAGAGCGGGATGCAGGGCTCAAACTCATGAGATCATGACCTGAGCTGAAGTCAGGCACTTAACTGTCTGAGTCACCTAGGTGCCCCTAGCAATGATTTTTCTATAAAGTTCTATAGAGAACTTTCCTACACCATACTCGTATAGTCTACATAGTAAAAGCAGGATAGGACTTTTGTTATATTTTGTTTTAAGATTTTTATTTATTTATTTTCTGAAAGAGAGAAAGTGTGAGCAGGGGAGGATCAGAGAGAGAAGCCAGAGCAAGAATCCCAAACAGGATCCACACTGTCAGCACAGAACTGGACAGGGGCTCAAACTCATGAACTGAGATCATGACCTGAGCCAAAGTGGGACACTTAACTGACTGAGTGCTCCAAGACAGGATAGAAGTGTGATGCTTACTGTTATTTATCAATTTTCAGAGTAATGATTCAGTGCCCTAGCAACTTCCAAAGGTGTCCAAAGAATACATTTTAGCATTCAACTCATTGAAGTCATATTCTTATTGATATTCAAATTATCCCATCTTTGGTAAGTAGAGATCCTTTCTAGGTATCTCCTGTATGATTTTAACATACCACCAGTAGTCTTTGATAACTTGCTTTCAGGCACAAGATATTTCAGACGCATCTTAACTTTTTTTTTAAAAGATTTTATTTATTTAAGTAATCCTTACCCCAACGTGGGGCTCAAAATCACAATTGATTAACATTTTTTAATATGTATTTTTGAGAGAGAGAGAGAGAGAGAGTGTGTGTGAACAGGGGCAGGGCAGGGAGAGAGGGAGACACAGAATCTGAAGCAGGCTCGAGGCTCTGAGCTATCAGCACAGAGCCCAATGCCCTGCCTTAACTCATGAACCATGAGATCATGACCTGAGCTGAAGTCCAACCCTTAACCAACTGAGCTACCCAGGTGCCCCTCACCTTAATGTTTCTTGTCCCAGGCCTGGAATCAGCCATTTCTCTAAGGAGTTTTAGATCCTTTTTAATAGGAAATGGTATTTAGAGACTATAATTTGGACACCAGAGGGAGCTAATTGCTACTGGGTTAGAGCATACATCATTTTAAAAAGATACTGAATTGTTAGTACACAATTTGGATAATGCCACTGTTTTCCTTGGAAGGTTGTGTTAAGGACTAGAGAATGGAGACTTTCCAATTTAGCAAAGTATTTCACAATGAAGTAGGTGGAATTTATTAATCAGAAGTTCACTATTATTTGTGTTTTTCTTTTCTCCTTCTTTTTCGTTCTCTCTCTTTTTTTCCATTTCCCCTGAGAAATAATAGTTTGGGCTGGAAATGAGTAAGGAAGAAAACTGGTTGCTAAGAGAGCCTACTTTAAGGTTTGAGCGGAACACTTGCTGTAGAATTACCAGAAGCAGAGATAAAACAATTTCTCATGTTAACCAAAGAAATACATAACATTGGAATGCAGAGAAGATAGAAAATTCAGTGGTTCCTTCAGCAGAAGGTAATGAAAATAAAAAGTATATGAAGTACTTACTGTTTCTTTTTGGTGCATAGCCCAGAAGTACTCAATAATCCCACAGTCATTATAAATTCTAATTTGGTAAGCAAATCAACAGGGAATCAAAGGACAAGTAAAGTAGGTTTTTTATACACCAGAAGAGAGCTGAACTTAAAGTTCACAGTCCATCATTGTCCTTACTTCCTTCAAAACTTAACCTTTTTGAAGATGACAGGGTAGTGTGGAAGTTCTCTGCTCATCCCTGAAATGCAGTTAGACAAGCAATAAACCATTTTGTACATCTAGAAAATTGATCTGAGGATTAATACAACAATCTGCATAACTTGAGCCACAGAACTTGGCAGGTATGTGGTGCAGATTGGTGAACTGGGGGAGAGAGAAGCCATGGAGGACAGGGAGCTGTTTTTGTTTGTGGGGAGAGGACAGAAACAGGGAGGAGAGTACAGGAAAAGCGCTCCCACTGAAAGCAGGTAGAGGGAAAGAGAAAGAGTGGAAGCACCAACAAGGGTCTGAACAAGAAAGGGAGAAAGGAGAAAGGAGGTGGTTTCTACACCATTAGAACTCTATAAACAGGGAAGTGCAGAGTCTGTTATTCCACAGCTCGATACCTGGTGGTGCTCTGGGGGGGAAGGGTGAATCTCCAGAAGCAGATAGTGAAGTCCTCAGGGTCCTCAGGCCACATGGGGAGAGTGGTTCTTGTGCTGGGAAGACATTTGGTCAAGGCTATGCAGCCTCCCCATGGGTAAAGGTCCCAGCAGACCCTGGAGAACAGCAACATTTGCTGGTGTTGGAACAAGCACACTAGGGTGCAGTGAAGGCTGGGTGCCAGTTGTGTGTTATGATCTGCCATAGTCCTCTGAACTGCTGCTGCTACCCAATTGCATGAACTTTTTTGGGGGCAGGCTGGCACCTGGATACAGTCCCTGGGTCTCTGCAGCAGTGTGGTTGCGTGAACAAGACCCTTGCTCGACAAGACCCTCCCCTAGAGGGTTGGAGGGGGCCCAAGTCACAGGGCCCTCAGAAGTGAGGGGTTTGGAAACACAGCTGAATCTGAGATAAAATTCAGGAGAGAGGTGCCACCTGGCAGTGATGACCTGGTCACCAACATTGTAGAAGTGGGGAGTGGATGGAAGCCAGAGACAAAGAGGGGTGCCTGATGGCTGGTTGGTGAGAGCAAAGTTCTGATGCTAGAGGCTAGGAAGTTGTGTGCTGTCATGTTTATCTCGCCCTTGCCAGCACATCCACAGGCACCAGAGCCACACTGGTCCACCTCAATAAGCTAAGCAGCGCCACCTAGTGGATAACGAAGCCATTACACCAAACCCCATCCAACTGTGCCAACCAAGCCCTAGAGATGACAAGTCTCTGCCCCTGCTAGTGTATGGACTATAAAGTGGTTCATAGTTTGACTTCTAGGGGAAACTGGATGTAATTTCATTTGGATTCCATTCTGTTCGATGGTCAGTCTATTAATTTTTTCTTTTTCTTATTCTTTTTTAAATAGATTTTTTAAAACTTTTTATTTTAGAGAGAGAGAGAGAGACAGAGTGCAAGTGGGGGAGGGTCAGAAAGAAAGTGAGACACAGAATCTGAAGCCGGTTCCAGGCTTCAAGCTGTCAGCACAGAGCCTGACATGGGGTTCCAACTCATGAGTTGTGAGATCATGACCTGAGCCAAAGTCAGAAGCCCAACCAATTGAGCCACCAGGTGCCCCTTCTTTTCTTATTCTTGGATACAGAAAGAGAAATTTTTTTTATTTTCCATTTTTATAATTTAAAAAAATTTACTGTATTTTAAAATATTTTTGTGAAATTTTTATTCTCTTTTACTTTCTTCATTTCATTGTATTCTCTTTTATTGTATACATTTAAAATTTTTTAATGCTTTTTTCCTTTTTCCTTTCTTTTTGTTTCCCCTCCTCTTTTCTTTGCTTTCTCTTTTTTTCTCTATTCTATTAAGCTTCTTTCAACAACCAGACCAAAACACACCTAGGATCAAACTTCCTTTATTAGATTTTTGTGTTGTTTTTAATTTTTTAATTTTAATTTTTTATTTTATTAATTCTTTCTTTTCCTCCAAAATGACAAAAAGAAGGAATTCACCCCCAAAAGAAAGAACAGGAAGAAATGACAGCCAGGGACTTATTAACACAGATATAAGCAAGATGTTTGAACTAGAATTTAGATTACGATAATAAGAATACTAGCTGGGGTTGGAAAGAGCATGGAATCCCTTTCCGCAGAGGTAAGAGAAGTAAAATCTAGTCAGGATGGAAATCTTGAATGGATGCCATGGCAGCAGGGATGGATGAAACAGAGCAGCGAATCAGCGATTCAAGAGAGAAACTTATGGAGAATAATGGAGCAGAAAATTATGGAGAATAATAGAGGAGAAAAAAAGAGAAACTAAGGCAAAAGAGCATGATATAAGAATTAGAGAACTCAGTGACTCATTAAAAAGGAATAACATCTGAATCATAGGAGTCCCAGAAGATGAAGAGAGAGAAAAAGGGATAGAAGGTTTATGTGAGCAAATCATAAATGAAAATTTTCCTAACCTGAGGAAAGACACAGACGTCAAAATCCAGGAAGCACAAAGAACTCCCATTAGATTCAACAAAAATTGACCATCAACAAGGCATATCATAGTCAAATTCACACAATACATAGACAAGGAAAGAATTATGAAATCAGCAAGGGAGAAAAAAGTCCTTAACCTATAAAGGAAGACAGATCAGGTTTGCACCAGACCTATCCTCAGAAACTTGGCAGCCCAGAAAGGAGTGACAGGATATATTCAGTGTGCTGAATTGGAAAAATATGCAGCCAAGAATTCTTTATCCAGCAAGGCTGCCATTCAAAATTGAAGAGAGAAAGTGTTTCCCAAAAAACAAAAACTAGAGGAGTTTGTGACCACTAAACCAGTCCTACAAGAAATTTTAAGAGGGACTCTCGGAGGGGAGAAAAGATGATAAAAAAAAAAAAAAAGACCAAAAGCAACAAAGACTAGAAAGGACCAGAGAGAACATCACCAGAAACTCCAACTCTATAGGCAACAAAATGGCAATAAATTTATATCTTTCAGTACTCATTCGAAATATCAATGGACTAAATGCTCCAATAAAAAAAAATAGGGCAACAGAATGGATAAGAATATAAGATCCATCTATATGCTCTTTACAAGAGACTCATTTTAGACTTAAAGTCACCTTGAAATTGAAAGTAAGAGGATAGAGAGCCATCTATCACACTAATGGTTGCCAAAAGAAAGCCAGAGTAGCCATATATATCAGACAATGTAGATTTTAAAATAAAGACTGTAACAAGAGATGAAGAAGGGCATTATGTCATAATTAAGAAGTCTATCCACCAAGAAGATCTAACAATTATAAATATGTATGTCCCTAATGTGGAACACCCAAATATATAAATCAATTAATCACAAACATAAAGAAACTCATTGGCAATAATACCATAATAGTAGGGGACTTCAACACCCCACTTACAGTAATGGACAGATCATCTAAGCAGAAAATCAACAAGGAAACAATGGCTTTGAATGGCACACTGGGCCAAATGGACTTAACAGATCTATTCAGAACATTTCTGTTCTGTTCAATCAAAAATATTGAGATCATATTGTGCATATATTAAAACCACAACAATATGAAACTTGAAATCAACCACAAGATAAAATTTGGAAAGGCAACACATACTTGAAGACTAAATAACATCCTACTAAAGAATGAATGGGTCATCCTAATAAAGAATGAAGAAGTTAAAGAGGAAATTAAAAAGTACATGGAAGCCAATGAAAATGATTACACGACAGCCCAAAACCTCTGGGATGCACCAAAGGGAGTCATAAGAGGGAAGTATATAGCAGTCCAGGCCTTCCTATAAAAGAAAGAAAGGTCTCAGATACGCAACCTAACCTTACACCTTAAAGAGGTATAAAAAGAACAGCAAATAAAACTCAAAATCAGCAGAAGACAGGAAATAATAAAGATTAGAGCAGAAATCAATGCTATCAGAACAACAACAACAACAACAAAAAAACAGTAGAACAGAGCTGGTTCTTTGAAATAATTAACAAAATTGATATCCGCCTAGTCAGTGTAATCAAAAAGATAAAGGAAAGGACCCAAATAAATAAAATCGAGAATGAAAGAAGAGAGATCACAACCAATACAGCAGAAATACAAACAATAATAAGAGAATTATGAGCAATTATAATGCCAATAAATTGGACAATCTGGAAGAAATGGACAAGTTCCCTAAAAACATGCAAACTACCAAAACTGAAACAGGAAGAAATAGAAAATTTGAACAGACCCATAACCAATAAAAAAATTGAATTAGTAATCAAAAATCCCCCCAAAAACAAGAGTCCAGGGCCAGATGGCTTTCCAGGGGAATTCTATCAAACACTTAAAGAAGAGTTAATACCTATTATTTTGAAGCTGTTCCAAAAAATGGAAGGAAAACTTCCAAACTCATTCTGTGAAGCCAGCATTACCTTGATTCCAAAATCAGAAAAATACTCCACTAAAAAGGAGAACTACAGACCAATTTTCCTGATGAACATGGATGCAAAAAGTCTCAACAAGATACTAGCCAACTGTATCCAACAATACATTTAAAGAATTATTAACAATGACCAAGTTGTATTTATACTTGGGAGGCAAGGCTGGTTCAATATCTGCAAGTCAATCAACGTGATACCTCATGTGATCCTCCCAATAGATGCAGATAAAGCATTTGACAAAATACAGCATCCTTTCTTGATAAAAACCCTCAAGAAAGTAGGTATAGAAGGATCATACCTCAAGTTAATAAAAGCCATACAAAAGACCCACTGCTAATATCATCCTCAATGAGGAAAAACTGAGAACTTTCCCCATAAGGTCAGGAACACGACAGGGATGTTCACTCTTGCCACTGTTATTCAACATAGTATTGGAAGTCCTAGCCTTGGCAATCAAACACAAAGAAATAAAAGGCATCCAAATCAGTAAGGAGAAAGTCAAACTATCATTCTTCATAGATAACATAATACTTTATATGGAAAACCCAAAAGATTCCACCAAAAAAACCTGCTAGAACTGATCCATGAATTCAGTAAAGTCTCAGGATATAAAATCAATGCACAGAAATTGGTTGCATTTCTATACACCAGTAATGAAGAAATAGAAAGAGAAATCTGTGAATTGATCCCATTTACAATTTCACCAAAAACTGTGAAATACCTAGGAATAAACCTAGCCAACAATGTGAAAAATCTATACACTGAAAACTGTAGAAAGCTTATGAAAGAAATTAAAGACACACAAAAAAATGGAAACATATTCCATGCTCTGGGATTAGAAGAACAAATATTGTTAAAATGTCAATACTACCCAAAGCAATCTACATATTCAATCCAATCCCTATCCAAGTAACACCAGCATTCTTCACAGAGCTAGAAAAAACAATCCTAAAATCTGTATGGAACTGGAAAAGACCCTGAATAGCCAAAGCAATCCTGAAAAAGGAAACCAAAGCTGGAGGCATCACAATTCCAAACTTCAAAATGTATTACAAAGCTGTCATCATCAAGACAGTATGGTACTGGCACAAAAACAGACACTTAAATCAATGGAATAGAAAGAGAACCCAGAAATGGACCCACAAATATGGCCAACTAATCTTTGTCAAAGCAGGAAAGACTATCCAATAGAATAAAGATAGTCTCTTTGGCAAACAGTGCTGGGAAAACTGGACAACAACATGCAGAAGATTGAACCTGGATCACTTTCTTACACCATACACAAAAATAAACTCAATATGGATGAAAGACCTAAACATAAGACAGGAAGCCATCAAAATCCTAGAGGAGAAAGCAGGCAAAAACCTCTTTGACCTTGGCTGCAGCAACTTCTTGCTCAACATATCTCCAAAGGCAAGGGAAACAAAAGAAAAAATGTACTATTGGGACCTCATCAAAATAAAAATCTTCTGTACAAAGAAGGAAACAATCAGCAAAACTAAAAGGCAACCAATGAATGGGAGATGATATTTGCAAATGACATATCAGATAAAGGGTTAGTATCCAAATTCAATAAAGAACTTATCAAACTCAGCACCCCAAAAACAAATAATCCAGTGAAGAAATGGGCAAAAGACATGAACAGACACTTTTCCAAAGAAAACATCTAAATGGGTAATAGACATTTGTCTACATGAAAAGATGCTCAACATCAGTCATCATTAGGGAAATATAAATCAAAACCACAGTGAGATACCACCTCATACCAGTCAGAATGGCTAAAATGAACAACTCAGGCAACAACAGATATTGGCAAGGATGCAGAGAAAGAGGAACCCTTTTGCACTGAGAGAGGGAATTTAAACTGGTGCAGCCAATTTAGAGTATAGAGGTATACTCTATACTGGAAAACAGTATAGAAGCTTTTCAAAAAATTAAAAATAGAACTACCCTACAACTCAGCAATTGCACTACTAGGTATTTATCCAAAGGATACAGTTTCAAAGGGGCACATGCATCCCAATGTTAATAGCAGTGCTATCGACAATAGCCAAAGCATGGAAAAAGCCCAAATGTCCATCAACAGATGAATGGATAAAGAAAATGTTATGGTATGGGGCGCCTGAGTGGCTCAGTTGGTTAACCATCCGGCTTTGCTCAGGTCACAATCTCATGGTTCATGGGTTCGAGCCCCACTTTGGGCTCTGTGCTGACAGCTAGCTCAGAGCCTGGAGCCTGTCTTCAGATTCTGTGTCTCCCTCTCTCTCTGACCCTCCCCTGCTCATACTGTCTCTCTCTCTAAAATAAATAAAAACAGTAAAAAAACAATAAAAAAGAGAAGATGTGGCATATATATATATATTTGGCAATCAAAAAGAACGAAATCTTGCCATTTGCAACCACATGGATGAAACTAGAGTGTATTATGCCAAGTGAAATTAGTCAGAGAAGGATAAATATCATGACTTCATTCATGTGTGGAATTTAAGCTACAAAACAAGAACATAATGGAAGGGAAGCAAAAATAATATAAAAACAGGGAGGGGGACAAAACATAAGAAGCTCTTAAATATATAGAACAAACAGAAGGTTGCTGAAGGGGTTGTGGGTGGTGGGATGGGTCAAATGGGCAAGGAGCATTAAGCAAGACACTTGTTGGAATGAGCGCTGGGTGTTATATGCAGGGGAATGAAGCACTGGATTCTCCTCCTGAAATCATTATAGCACTATATGCTAACTAACTTGGATGTAAATTTTAAAAGATAGAAAGAAAGAGAAAACTAAAAAAAAAAAAGCCCTTAATCTTTTTTTTTTTTTTTGAGAGAGAGTGGGGGTGCAAGTGAGTGAGGAGCAGAAAGAGAGAAGGACAGAGAAGGACAGAGAAAGAGAGAATCCCAAGCTCGAGCTCATGAACCAAGAGATCATGGCCTGAACTGCAGTCAGATTCTTAACCGAGTCATTCAGGCGCCCCCAAACTTAATCTTGAGTCTTGGTTAAAGATCACTTTGCGTTAAAACATGCATTGGTTTTGACCTCTAATACTCATGATTTTATCTTGGTTAAGAAAAGAGGTGAGTGCTGGCTGGACTTCTTGTGATCTGGATCATATTTCCTCTGGAGTTCAGTTTCAGGGTTTCCAGAAATTGGGTTTAGCCAGAAAATAACACCTCAAACAGGATTTTCCCCCCAATTTTAAAAAATGTTTTTTTAATTTATTTTTGAGAGACAGAGAGAGACAGCACGAGCAGGGGAGGGTCAGAGAGAGTGGGAGACACAGAATCCAAAGACAGGCTCCAGGCTCTGAGCTAGCTGTGGGCACAGAGCCTGACGCGGGCTCGGAACCCACGAACCGTGAGATCATGACCTGAGCCCAAGCCAGACGCTTAACCTACGGAGCCACCCAGGCGCCCCAGGATTTTTTTTTTCAACTAGGCCTTTTTTTTTTTAATGTTTTTTATTTATTTTGGATACAGACATGAGAGGGGGAGGGGAAGGGGGCAGAGAGAGAAGGAGACACAGAACCGGAAGCAGGCTCCAGGCTCTGAGCTAGCCGTCAGCACAGAGCCCGAAGCGGGGCTTGAACCCACGAACGTGAGATCTGACCTGAGCCGAAGTCGGAGGCTTAACCGACTGAGCCACCCAGGTGCCCCTCAACTAGGCCTTTTTTCACAAAGTACTTTTCAAAGACAATTACCCGTTTCAAAGGCAATAATTCTCAACCCTGCCTGCCTTTTAGAATCTCCTGAAGAGCTTTTAAAAATAACACTGTGCCTGATTCAAAACTACAGATTCAAAAGGGCACATGCATCCCGATGTCTACAGCAGCATTATCAGCAATAGTCACTATGGAAAGAGCCCAAATGTCCGTTGACTGATGAATGGATAAAGAAGATTTGGTATATATATGTAATGGAATGTCACTCAGCCATCAAAAAGAATGAAATCTTGCCATTTGCAACGACAAGGATGGAGCTAGAGTGTAGTATTCTAAGTGAAATAAGTCAGAAAAAGACAAATACAATATGATTTCACTCATATGTGGATTTTAGGAAACAAAACAGATGAACATATGGGAAGGGGGGAAAAGAGAGAAGGAAGAAACCCTGAGAGACTCTTAATGATAGAGAATCAACTGAGGGTTGATGGAGGGAGTTTAGAGGGGAATGGGCTAGTTTAGTGATGGCATATTAAGGAGATGGTTATTAAGGAGGGCACTTGTTATGAAGAACACTGGGTATTGCATATAATTGATGAATCACTGCATTCTTCTCCCAAAATCAACATTGCACTGTATGTTAACTAACTAGAATTTTAATAAGAATTTTAAAAAGAAAAAAATAATAATACCATGCCTAACCCCCAGAGATGTTGATTAAATTGGTTTGGGAGGAGGCATAAATTTGTTATGTTCTAAAAAGTTCCTAGGTGATTCTAACAAGCTGATAGGGATGAGAATCACAGTTTTAATAAAGTGAAAAAACCTGAAGGCTTTGAATTTTAAAAAAGTGACTTTTGATAGTAGAGCTAAAAGATATACATAGAAAACAGTATATTCTGGGGCACCTGGGTGACTTAGTTGGTTAAGTGTCTGGCTCTTGATTTTGGCTCAGGTCATGATTTCAGTTTGTGAGTTCAAGCCCTGTAAAAGGCTCTGTGCATCATGACAACTAGGAGTCTGCTTGAGCTTCTCTGTCTCCCTCTCTTTTGCCCCTCTCCCACTTGCCTGTGCCCATGCGCACACACTTTCTATCTTTCTCCCTAAATAAATAAACATTAAAAATATAAACAGTGTATTCCAAACCATTTGATTATTATATTCAATTAATAAAATATTTTAAGTATTTTCCAAATATATGTGTATTTATTTTTGTGTAAATTATATATAACACAAATTCTAAAATTAAAATTATATAAATATGACATAAACAGTCTTTCTAATATAGGTTTTAATTAGAATTTTTTTGTTTGTTTTGTTTTGTTTTGGAGTTGTATTTATTTAAGTGATCTCTATACCCCATGTGGAGCTCGAACTCACAACCCCAAGGTCATGAGCTGCATGTTCTTCTGACTTAGGTAGCCAGATACCCCTGTTTTACTTAAAAAAAATTTTTTTTAATGTTTTATTTATTTTTAATACAGAGAGAGAGCATGAGAGGGGGAGGGGCAGAGAGAAGGAGACACAGAACCGGAAGCAGGCTCCAGGCTCTGAGCTAGCCGCCAGCACAGAGCCTGACGTGGGGCTCGAACCCACGAACGTGAGATCTGATCTGAGCCGAAGTCGGAGGCTTAACCGACTGAGCCACCCAGGCGCCCCACCCCTGTTTTACTTTTAATGGTATAAAAAGCCTGAGGCGCCTGGTGGCTCAGTTGGTTAAGCATCTAACTTTGGCTCAGGTCATGATCTGGTGATTTATGAGGTTAAGCCCTGCATCAGGCTCTGCACTAATAGCTCAGATCCTGGAACCTGCCTTGGATTCTGTGTCTCCCTCTTTCTCTGCCTCTCCCCTGCTTGTGCTCTGTCTCTCTCTCTCAAAAAACAAATAGACATTAATTTTTTTCTCCAAAAATGACATAAAAACCTTTTTACTCCATCCTGTTAAGAGCAACGAGGCAGAATAGGCTCCATTCTTCTTAAATACCCGGTGAAACAATAATTTGAAGATCGAGTTCTAAGTTTAATTCATTTCCGTTCTTTATTTTCATGGCTATTGTAGTTTAAAAAGATAACTCAGAAAAGGATCCATGAGTCCTTTCAGTCCTGATCTTTCATTAAGAGATGTGAACAACTAATTATATTAGCTACCAATTGCTATGTAACAATAATATCATGGACTTAGTGGCTTAAAAAACACAAATTTATTATCTCACTATCTCAGGAAACTGGGCGTGGCTTCATTGCATCCTCAGCCAGCTTGTTTACCAGGGCAGCTGCCTCATCTGAGGCTCGACTGGATAAGGATTCACGTATGTGCTTGCTGACAGCATTCAGTTCCTGGTGAGCTGCCAGATTGAGGGCCTCTTTCTTGCTGGCTGTCAAGGGCCTCAGCTCTTTGCAAGGTGTCCCTCTCCATATGGCAGCTCACAACATAGCAGCTTGTTTCCTACAATCTAGCAAAGGAAAGATAGTCCCCTAGCCAGACAGTTACAATCTTATCTGATGTAATCACCATATTCTATTGGCCAGAAGCAAATTACAGGTCCCATTTACATTCAGAAGGAAGGTACTACATAAGGCAGTGGACATCAGGAGGCAGGGATCATGGGGACCACCCTAGTATTTGTCTACCACATGAACTAAATACCTAAATAGATGAGTGAAGGAGGAAAGAGGAAAAGCAATTTTTCATGGTAACAGACCAATCAATAAATGTAGAAGAGTAATAGTCAGAAAATTACTATTTTCAACCATCATAGCAATAAATGGTATAATAAGAATAGTCAATGGTACTAAAAACCATTGAATAAAAAGATATCAGAGAAAAAGATACCTACATAATCTCAAAGCATCTCCTTATGGACTTTCACTTCCAATCATAAGTTACCCTCCAGCATAAAACATGTAACACTTTGGACAAAATATTTGGAACAACATTTTTCAGATACTGGAAAATAGGCAGAAGAAGAGAGTGATTCTTGAAAGAAGGGAATCAAAAATCATGTGCCCTATAATTTGCCCTACCTCACTGCATGGAGAAAATTTCCTGCTATGGTTCAAGGAGGGAGAACTCAGAGTCCAGTGTATCTACTGAGTTAAGGAGACAAAGTTGTTTCCTTTTATTTTTTTTATTTAAAAAATTGCATATTTATTTATTTTGAGAGACAGAGTATGGCCAGGGGAGGGACAGAGAAAGAGGGAGACACAGAATCTCAAACAGGCTCCAGGATCTGAGCTGTCAGCACATAACCCGATGTGGGGCTCAAACCCACGAACCGCAAGATCATGACCTGAGCCAGTAAAGAACATGACTCTGGATCTTGGGGGTAACGAGTTCACGCCCCATGTTGGGGCTTGCAAGGACAAACAGTTTATGAAGCCCTTTAACTGTATGATCTCATTTGAGCCTCATTTGGGCCTCTGGGGACAATGTCCCCATGAAAACCATGGGAAAATCACTTAACTTCCAAGCTTATATCACTGTAATTTGCTTCTAGCCAATAGAATATGGTGATTACATCAGATAAGTAAGCTAATAGCTTACTTAAAACTATAAAGAATAAAATTTTAAAAAGTTTAAAAGTTACCAGATGATCAAGCAATTCTACTCCAGCAGAAATGAAACCATGTGTCTGCCCTAAACTTGTATATGATGCTCATAGCAGCATTACTCATAATAGCCACAGAGAGAAAATAATACAAATGTCCATCAAGTGATATATGAATAAACAAAATGTAGTATCTCTATATGATAGAATATTATTTGACTAGAAGGAGGAATGAACTACTGATATATGCCACAACATGGATGACCCTTGAAAAAATTATTCTCAGCGAAAGAAACCAGCCACAAAAGACCACATATTATATGAAGTGTCCAGAATAGGCAAATCTGTCATAAGAACATCTCATCAGTCAAGTTCAGGCTCAACTCCTCCTCCATCCTCTTTGCGTCTCCTCCATTCTCCTTCCTCACTTCAACATATCCTGAGCTATCTTCACCCATAGGAAGCTTGCTCTTACGTCATGTTGCCTTGAAACCTAAAGTTTTAATTCTCAGAAGCCAAGAAACAACTTTTTAGTCTGCTATCTCATTTCTTCCTAGAAGTAGTAAGTGAGGCTATAAGCTCACTGAATCGTAGAACAAAAGGTACAAGGAAATGTAGAAGCATAATAATCTCAATTAATTTATTCTCCCACAAATTGGGATTTTTCCAAGTATTTTGGATAATTTTCAAGTATTTGCTAGAAGAAAATTGCTGTTTTCCTACCCAGCAATTAAAGGCATCCAGGTCTCTTGCTGGGGCTGAGGTACTTGTATGTTGATGGAAGAGTCCTGGAGGTGCTTCTGCCTTCCTTCTTTCTGTCTGAGCTGAACAGGCCCAGGTGCATACACTGGGCAAGGTTTCTAATACATCTGGACACCTCCTGAGATACTCTGCTCCCAGGTTCCCTTTATCACAGCGCATGCAAGTTCCCCTGGATGAATTGGCAGGAGGAGCATCATGTGACTGAGCTGAGGCCCATATCTGCTTAAGGATGATCAGGTTCGTGGTTTTTTAAGGCTCAGTGAAGTGAACTTTATTTTCCCAGTTCTGCTTATATGTCTCCAGGAAGGGAGCACTGAGGAGACGCGTTTAGGAAAGGAAACAGAAGAGACAGAATTTTCTGGTTTTGGAGACAGACAAACCTGAATTCTAGTCATAGCTGTGTCACTCATCAGTTATATAACCATGGGAAAATCACTTAACTTCCAAGCTTATATCACTTTATCTCTGCAGTGTCCCGAGAGGCCCAAATGAGGCTCAAATGAGATCATACAGTTAAAGGGCTTCATAAACACTGCTTGTCCCTATATAAACACATGCCATTGTTATTGTGAAGATGATTGCTTCCTGTATGGCCAAAGTGGCTAGTGGATTTCCTGTACATGGAGCATGCATCTGCTCAGATTCTGGCTGCTATACTGGGTCCCAGGGAAGCCATGCTGAGTTTCCATCTTCATCCAAGCAATTTATTTTGTAACTTGGCCCTCTTCATCTTGGGCTGGCATTGAACAGGGGCTATCCAGGAAGTTCTGCCTGGCTAATCTGAGCCTCCTGAGATTAGGGGTTGGAAAATTACTATCTAGATCCTATATTTCATAGAAAAGGGCTTCTCAGTTTTTGGCTCTTGGCTCTAGTTTATATACATATAAAGTTGTGTATAGTTGACACACAATGTTATATTAAAAAGTTTCAGGTACACAACATAGTGATTCAACAACTCTATACATTATACTATGCTCACCACAAGTGTAGTCAAATGCTCTACCCCTGAGCTTACCCCCTACTCACCACAAGTATAGATACCATCTGTCATGGTATAAGACTATTATACTATCATTGACCATATTCCCCATGTTGTACCTCTCATTTCCATGAATTATTCATTCTGTAACTGGAAGCCTGCCTATACCTCCCACTCCTCTTCACCCATTTTGCCCAGTCTCCCACCCCCTTCCTTCTGGTAACCACCAGTTTGTTTTCTGTATTTATGGGCCTGTTTCTGCTTTTTTTTTTGTTTGTTTCTTGGTTTCAGTTTTTGTTTTTTGTTTTAGAGCGAGACTGGGGGATAGGGGCAGAGGGGGAGAGAGAGAATGAGAGAGAGAAAGAGAATCCTAAGCAGGCTCCATGCTCAGCACAGAGCCCAATGCAGGGCTTGATCCCACTACTCTAGGATCATGACCTTAGCCAAAACTTAGAGTCAGATGTTTAACTGACTGAGCCACGCAGGCACCTCTTTTGGCTTCAGTTTTTGAGCTATCACTTATCTCTGCTTTCTCTGTTTCTTGTCCCTGCTTCCCCTGCTCATGTTCACAAATGTGCTTTTAGGCTCTGGCCCAGGCTGTGCCTGGCTGGACAATCAATCATCTATGCAGCCCACCATCTAGGTTCTGTGCCCCTGGCCCCAAGAGCAAGGGCTGACTAAATAATTTGTGCCTTTAATGTCCCCCAAATCCAAAATCACAGGGCAACTTGGAAGGAGAGACCTCTGGGTTTGGTGCAAGTTGCAGAGGAGAACAGGGCACACCCCACAAACTGACACAGATACCCACAGACATGCACACGTGAACATATATGCACATTGTACACACACATCATGGACATACACAGAAATATGCACATTGATGTGAACACACACATACATACATAAATACATACTGACACAAATACCTTATAGGTCAGAAGGTCTAGATGGGGTAGGGAAAGAGATTGGCTCTGATTCCCTTTTACTCAAAGTCTGAGACAGTCATGTAAGAACTTTATTCAAAGGACTTGGCATTCTAAGAGATGAACACTTTCACTGAGATCAAATATGTAACCAAAGTTGTCTTTTATTGAATGTACCTCTGTGTTCACTACTGCCCCAGCCCCTTCATATATGCTATATGCCATCTCATGGAGTGTCACCATAGCTCTATGCAACCAGAATACTTCAGGCCTCTATGGGTTCAAAAGAAAACATCTTACTATTAATGTCCAATCACAAGGGTACTTAGCTCTCATTTTGCCATGCAAAAGCCTTCCTAGATATTCCAAGTAGTACTCAGAGGTATCTGAGGAATTGAGGGAAATTTGCTTGTATTCTCCTGGTCCAGCAACCTCTTCAAGGAGCCTGCTTATTGCCTGATGCCTTGGGCAGAATTCTCCAGCAGGCATAGATCATCTTCCACCTCTGGCCTTGGCACTACAGTTTGTAGTAGAGAAAGCAAAGGAAGGGAATTATCAGCTTCCTAACTTTGTTACTAGAGCCCCAAAGCTTCCCCCAAATTTGTCCCAAATCTCAAAGATCTGATGCACACCTGGCTCCAGCCCTTTTGTAGAAGATGCTATTGGTGCCCTGTCCTTACCCTTTGCGCCTTATCACCTAAGTGCTCACTAATAAACTTCCACTTGTCTGCATCTGCATCTCTTTGAAGGTCACTGAGCTCCTGAATTGGGCAGGCTGCAAGTGCATCGGCAGGGGTGGTAGTGAAGGGATTTAATACTTCCTGGAGAAGTCTTCAACCAATGATTGATGGGAGTTGGTGTGCATATACCCCAGTTCCACACCCCTGACATGCAGTAACTCTGAGTCTTGTATTCTATACAATTTCCTACAGTTTCTCCACGGGATTAAGCTCTAGTTACTATACTGATAGCTCGTTTGATAATTTGTTCTTTATTGACCTTTCTGTCCCTATCTAACCCCTCACTTTCCTACTAATGTTTCCTGTACCACCTAATAATCTACAAGTTGTTGAATTTTTGTTTCAGGGTCTGTTTCAAGGTGAATTCAAATTAAGACACCCACTCTTCAAGGAGACATCAGTCCCTCTGGAAAATACAGTGACTGAGTCCCTGCTGTTCCCTCCATTCATCTCTCATCTCTCCCTGGGGAAACTTTTCATGTGTTAACTCGTACATGAAGAGCACACACTAGCCCACAAACTCCACCACAATTCAGACTCTGAATTCAGTTTGGGCTAAACGAGGACATCGTGGTTGAAGGGGAAGGGGAAGAGGGGAAAAGAGGTGGTGGTGATGGAGGAGGGCACTTGTGAGGAAGACCACTGGGTGTTGTATGGAAACCAATGTGACAATAAACTATTAAAAAAAAAGGAGGACATCGTGCTATAACTGCAAGTAGAGGGAACTGAGGGTCAGAGAAGGAAAGTGATGTTTCCTTCTGGCTGTATCTGCGCTGAGGTTTGGCACATCTGGTCTTGGTGTAGCACTAAGAGGCAATTTACAGCTGTTCCTGGGTGAGAGCTTTGAATGTGGAAATGTAGATCACAGTGCTTCCCTTAATGCCAGCAGCATGGTGACAGGACACCAAGACTTTCGAAAAGGCTTTACTAAAGGCTTGAAAGTGACACGGGAAGTAAACAGAGAGTAGCATGATATTAGGCCATCTGTCTCATTAATAATAGTCTGTTCCCTTCACCCAGAAACGTTCATTTCCATTATAACTCTGAGTTACCTCCATGGAGCATACTGGACATAATCTGTCCTTTTTTTACCTGCCTGGTATCTGGTCTGCAGATTTTTCATCATCTGGTCACTGGAGTGATTATGACTTTCCAGACTTGTTGTCTCTATCAAAATATCTATTGACTCAAAACAGCACACAATCTCAAATTATTTACAAGCAATAGAGACTTCCTTATGCAAGATGAGGCTCCAATCAGCTTTTCTTTTCTTGATCTAGCCTCTTTGCCAATTCTGCATACAATGGCCACTGGGTATCTAAGAGGCAGCTCTGGCTACTCTTTTTGCTTTGCCTACAGGATTGTCTTGGTTTTTTTCCCTCATCGTCACTGACCAAATGCCTGAATTTTCTAAGCAAAGCTATAATTGACTCTGCATTCCTACCTATTTTACCTTTCATTCACCTCAAGGCTTTGGGGGAAGATTTTGTCTTATATCATAAGAAGATTACAGAATAATCTTTTCTATCCTTATATGGTTTTGACAGGTTGAAATTTCACCTTAGAAAACATAGTTGTATAGTTGATCAGTGCCATTTGTACCCTTGTCACTCATAGAGCATGGGCAGGTTTGAGGGTCCACACTGAGTTCTGGGGAGATACCAGAGAGTACTATGTTCTCCATTTAAAAGCACCTGAGGCATCTTAGCTCTCATCAGCTATTATTATTCAGAAAGTATTGTGGCTGAGGAGTGGTTTACACTAGCCTAGGAAATTGTGTTTATAACTTTCTCTGACAAAAGAACAGAACATAGATGAGCAAGCCCGAGGGGACTATTTCTGCAGTGTTACTAAGAAGCCATAGTTCTCAGAGATATCCTTGAACTGTTCACCTTGATATTGAGCTAACCTTGCTATTGCTGTTGTTGCTAAGTTACAGAGAAAGAAAATTGACAGTGCATGGTGAGGTTAGAACCATCCAGCCTTGGGCCAAAGTGCAAGTTGAGCACATGTGTGTACATGTGTAAAGTCAGTTATACTCCACTTCCAGGGAAAAAAAATGCAGCCATATTTCCCCCAAGTCCCAGTTGTTTAGACAGACATATTCATTTATTTGTTTGATTGAAAAAAAAATTGTCCTGTGGCTGTTTGTGTGTATGTGTGACTGAATCAGAAAGAAGATAGGTCACGACACCTGGAAACCATACATAGTAAGTCACACCTGCCTTGTTCAATATTCTACAGACCTGAGAATCAGGATGGGTCTGAAAGGACTCAGCAGAAGGCTTCATGTCATCAGGTTGACAACTGCAGATTCAATCCCCTACAGACCATTTATTCTGAAAGTTTTTAAAGGTGTCCGACATAGTCCTAGTATGTAGCAGGTGTTTAATGAATTTTTTCAAAGGAATGGATAAATGAATTTCAATAGCAAGGCTCTTTGAAAAAGTGAATGAAAAAAATAACTAGAGTAGGAGTGAATTTCAAGGTCAAGTCACCATTAGCAAAAGAGGACTGGGAATGAAGTTGGTCAGATAAATGAGGTGTGACTGTGTTTTGATCTCAAAACAACCTCAGTTAGCTTGGAGACTAGTAAGGATTTTATCCAAACCTGAAATTTCCTGTCTGAAAACCTCATAATAGGAGCAGATCTATCCAGATGTGTTGACTGTCCAGTTTTCTTGATTATTTCAGATTAGGCCCAGTATCCATCGTTTGGCTAAAAAAGCATGTTCTTTCTCAGCTAGAAAGCTCGAAAGGTCCCTTAAGATTTTTTAATCCATCCTCTCGGGGTACAAGAAAGCAGTCCTTAGAGTTTAATGGTTAGAGCATTAGAGGAGAGGTTCCCAAAGCAGACAATGACTCCAACAATTTTTGGCTTTGGTAGTTAATGCTCTAGGCTGTCCAGCAAACTTTTACATTCACTTTCTCTAGCTAAAAAATCTTGCTTCTTTTTTAATAAGAAACATATAGTAGGTTAGAGCCTCACGTAGCGTTCTGTGCTGACAGCTCAGAGCCTGAAGCCTGCTCCAGTGCTCCAGATTCTTTGCCTCTATCTCATCTCTCTCTGCCCCTCTCCCACTCATTCTCCCTCTCTCAAAAATAAATAAACATTAAAAATATTTTAAAAAATAGGAAACATAATAGCCATGGCCTGACACAGTATTCCATCTCCCTGACTCAGTGATTGGTCCACAGGGGACATATGACCTAAAAGAGTTATTTAGAGTCTTTTCTTGGTAGGTTCTTCTTATCTGAGGTAATGTATGTCTGGGGTTGTTGGCTACCATCTTTCCTACAATGCAGAAAGCCTGACAGCTGTAGGAGAGAAACCAAGTGAACGAAAGAGTACTGAATAATACAATTGTTTAGCACTTAGTAAGTACTTAGAAACTGTTAGCTTCCCTTCACCATCAGCCTTGTAAATTCAGTCTTCAGTCGAAAAATTTTCAGTTCTTGGGGCACCTGACTCTTGATTTCGGCTCAGGTCATGATCTCATTTTTTTGTGTGAGATTTAGCTTTGCATTGGGCTCTAAGCTGACAGCTTGCGATTTTCTCTCTCCCTTTCTGCCTCTCTCCTTCTCTCTCTCAAATAAACTAAAAAAAAATTTTTTTTAAGTTGTTGATACTGTAAGGAGGAAAAAGACACAAAGACAATGACAATGCAGTATGACAAATGCATGACAGAATTATGCACTAGAGGCTGTGGGTGGGATGGTGCAACTTCATGGACAGATGAAGTGAAGGGGAATGAAACTTTGGTCTTCATAGTTGCACATTCCATACACAAGGTCAGTACAGCTAAGATTTCCAGGTAGCTGTTGCCACATGTAAGTGTCCAGTTTCTATGCTGCAGTATGGACTGCTACAGTGTTGAGCCCTGCCAGTGGGGGACTTCCGAACTTTCTCTACAAGTACTGGCTTCCCAGAAGACAGAGCTGTCTAGACAGCCCAGGACTCCTATCCAAACTCATCTCTGGCTCCTAAGGAGGAGGACAAGACCAGGAGGACTGGTGGTGGGGCAAGAAATGGAACCAGGCAGGAGACTGCAGTGACTGGAGAGCAGGTGTGGGCAGCCCAGAAGAAATGCAGATATTTGCATAACACCTCCAGAAGCCCCGTTCATTAATCTCTCCTATCAGAAAGCCTGACTTCTTGGGGCGCCTGGGTGGCTCAGTCAGTTAAGCATTTGACTTTGGCTCGGGTCATGATCTCATGGCTCGTGGGTTCGAGCCCTGTGTGGGGCTCTGTGCTGACAGCTAGCTCAGAGCCTGAGCTTGCTTCGGATTCTGTGTTGCCCTCTCTCTCTGACCCTTCCCTGCTCATGCTGTCTCTCTCTGTCTCTCAAAAAAAAAAAAAAAAAAAAAAAAAAGCCTGACTTCTCAACCTTGTAGGGGAGATCTTCACATTATTTAGTTAGTTAGTTAGTTTTTATTTATTTATTTAATAGTTTATTGTCAAATTGGTTTCCATATAACACCCAGTGCTCCCCCTCCATGAACATCACTCCTTTCCTCCCTCCCCCTCCCCCTTCAGTCCTTGGTTCATTTTCAGTATTCAATAGTCTCTCATGGTTTGTGTCCCTCTTTCTTCCCAACTCTTTTTCCCCCTTCCCCTCCCTATGACCCTCTGTTAGGTTTCTCCTGTTAGACCTATGAGTGCAAACATATGGTATCTGTCCTTCTCCACCTGACTTATTTCACTTAGCATGACACCCTTGAGGTCCATCCATTTTGCTACAAACGGCCATATTTCATTCTTCCTCATTGCCATATAGTACTCCATTGTATATATATACTACATCTTCTTTATCCATTCATAGGGTGATGGACATTTAGGCTCTTTCCATGATTTGGCTATTGTAGAAAGTGCTGCTATGACCATTGGGGTACATGTGCTCCTATGCATCAGCATTTCTGAATCCTTTAGGTAAATCCTTAGCCGTGCTATTGCTGGGTCATAGGGGGGTTCTACTGATAGTTTTTTGAGGAACCTCCACGCTGTTTTCCAGAGCGGCTGCACCAATTTACATTTCCACCTACAGTGTAGGAAGGTCCCCGTTTCTCCACATCCTCGCTAGCATCTTGATTTGTTCATTTTAGCCACTCTGACGAAGGAAGAAACCACACATAGCTCTGTCCTGTCCAGAAGAAGCATCAGTGTATAAATATCTGAGAAAACGCTCAGCCTCACTAGTGATAAAAAAACAACAACAACCCACAAATTAAAGCAACAATGAGATACCACTCATTAGCCTCCATTTCCTTAAGGTTAACAGGTCTAGGCAAACAGGAACTCCCAGTTGCTGCAGCTGAGAGGGCAGGTTGATGCTCTTTCTGGAAAGCAGTTGGCTTTAAAATGCTTACATCAATCGCTTCTCGGCTTTTTGGCTAAGATCAAGTGTAGTATCTGTTCTTATCAGTTTAAAATGCTTACATCATCTAATCTGATGATTTCACTTACCTATTCTAGGAAGGAAAGTTGACATATGGAGGCCATAGTAGACATCTTTTGAGGTATATTCTCTGCTTACAATGATTCAACTTTCTCTGAAAATTGAGGGTCTTTTTCATGTCCTCACACTCCTTACTCTGGCTTCAGAAGTGCGGCCTTGATCCATAGGCGACTGTTGACTAGACCAAAGTAAGAACTAGTTTAATCGTCTTTCTATCCTAGGAATTTCAATTTAATTTGAGCTGATACCTTGAATGGAAGGATTGTAAAAAATCAGGAATTGTGTCAAGGCTATTATCTGACAGATAGACTGCACAGCAGAGAAGAAAACACCAATCTGTAGAGAGAGGAGAATAAGGCAGAGATGTGGAGAGAAGCAGAGATAAGAGACAGAGATAAAACTTTCTTCAGAGCATTCTATTGCACGTTGTAGCTACTTTATGCATTCCTACCTTTTCATTCTATAACACACAGTACTCTTGTAACAGCTTATAATTTTTCCTTTAAGACAACTTAGGTGAAGGGCGACTGTGTGGCTCAGTTGGTTAATCGTCTGACTTTGGCTTAGGTCATAATCTCATAGTTTGTGAGTTCAGGTCCTGCATCAGGCTCTCTTCTGTCAGCATAAGCCTGCTTCAGAACCTCTGTCCCCTTCTCTCTCTGCTCCTACCCTACTCGTGCATGTGCACACACACTCTCTCTCTCAAAAATAAATAAACTTTATTTTTTAAAAAAAGACAACTTAGGTGAGTTTCTAGTACTTGCAGCCAAATATTATAATAGCTTTACAATTAAGGGAATGATTGAGTAAATAATTGTACATTTTTTGTCTGTAGATTATCTGCCATATTTTTTAAAGTAGGTTTCATCCATGGCACAGAGCCCAGTGTGGAGCTTGAATTTATGACTCTGAGATTAAGACCTGAGCTGAGATCAAGAGTCGGGTGCCTACCTGACTGAGCCTCCCAGGTGCTCCCAAAATACGGTAGAAGACTATTTATTGACATGTAAAGTGCTTATTGTGCAACGATAAGTAAAAGTACTAGGATATACACTTTTCTATGCACAGAATAAAGTTTATAAACACACAGAACTTATAGCAGTGGTTACCCTGGGGTAAACTTGTATTTTGTAAGATTTTTTATTTTTTAAGTAATCTCCACATCCAACATGAGGTTCAAACTCACAACTCCCGAGATCAAGAGTCACTTGCTCTACTGACTGAGTCAGCAAGACACCCCTGGAGTAAACTTTTATTTTTACAACTTGATTTTATTTGAATTTATACTTGGAACATCACTAATATTATTAAGGTTGTGCTAGAAGCATTTTCTATCTATATACTTTTTAATTGCTATCATTTTAATGGTTGCATAATGTTGCAGCATAAGAGGATATCATAATTTATTAAACCAGTTCTTACTCTTTATTAAGTCTTTAATAATTTTACTATTTTATTTATTTAAAACATTTTTAATGTTTATTTTTTACATTTAAAAATTTTTTTTTAAATTTATTTTTGAGAGACAGAGAGAGACTGCATGAGCAGGAGAGCGTCAGAGAGAGAGAGGGAGACACAGAATCCGAAGTAGGCTCCAGGCTCTGAGCTAGCTGTCAGAGCCCGATGAGGGGCTCGAACATACGAACTGGGAGATCATGACCTGAGCCGAAGCTGGAAGCTAGTCGCTTAACCCAGGCGCCCCTAATGTTTATTTTTGAGAGAGACACAGAGCATGCGTGGGGGAGGGGCAGAAAGAGGGAAAAACAAAATCCAAAGCAGACTCTAGGCTCTGAGCCGTCAGCACAAAGCCTGAGGTGGGGCTTGAACTCATGAACCAGGAGATCATGACGTGAACTGAAGTTGGAGGCTTCCAACCAACTGAGCCACCCAGGTGCCCCTAATTTTCACTATTTTAAACAATGCTGTGAAAAACATCTTTAATTTTAGGTGTTTTTATTTTAAGATTTTATTTTTAAGTGTCTCTACACCCAAAACGGGGGGTTGAACCTGCAAACCTGAGATCAAGAGTTCCATGCTCTACTAATTGAGCCAGCGAGACATCCCTGAAAGACATGCATAAATGTTTTTTTTTTCTTCACATTTTGGATTATTTGCCTAGTATCTTTTCTCAGAAGTAGAATCATTAGGTTGGAACATTTCTATGGTTTGTGAATAATTTTGACCACAATGGTTACTCCAATGGCTTCCTTACCATCTGAAACACAGGTGAGTACAAAGGCCTAGCAGTGCCTCAGCAGCCAGCCTATTTGCTAATCTAATGTGTTAGAAAAATAGTACATTTCCTTGTCTTAATTTGCATCTCTTTGCTCACCAATAAGTTAGAACATTTTTCATGTTTGTTAATTCTTCTAATTTTATTCTTTTGCAAATTATTTGTTTCCTGCCCTCTGCTCCTTCATTCATTGGAGACTTTGTGATTCTCACATTGACCTGTATTAAATCTGTGTGGAACTAAGGTCAAAATCTGGTGTATAAAACCATGTAAATTTTTTAATTGAGATTTTAGTTTTAAATAATCTCTACACTGAATGTTGGGTTCAAACCCACAACCCTGAGATCAAGACTCATAAACTCTACCAACTGAGCTAGCCAGGCACCCCGAAAACCATGTAAATTGTGTGTAGAGAAGAATCAACATTGTTTAGGCCAAAGTTACTGTTTATAATAAGTCAATTTGATTCAATAATCAGTTTCTTTTTTTTGAGAAGAAACAAGAAACTTTGAAGTCATTCTCAACTTCTCCCTTCTTTTCAACATTCCCTCTTCTTTTATTTTTACTTTTAATTAAAAAATGTTTTAATATTTATTTTTGAGAGAAAGAGAGAGCACATGTGGGGGAGGGAAGTGAGGGCGGACAGAGGATCCAAAGTGGGCTACCTGCTGCCAGGTGACAGCCCAATGCAGGGCTCAAGTACCATGACCATGACCTCAGCTGAAGTCAGGCGCTTAACCAATTGAGCCACCCAGGCACCCTTACTGTTTATTTAAATTTTAGTAGTTAACATACAGTGCAATATTAGTTTCAGGAGTAGAATTCAGTGATTCATCACATACATCCAACACTTAGTGCTCATCAAAACAAGTGCCCTCTTTAATACCTGTCACACATCTCACTCATCCTCAACCCACCTCCCTCCATCAACCCTCAGTGTGTTTTCTGTTGTTAAGAGTCTCTTGTGGGCACCTGAATGGCTCAGTCAATTGAATGTCTGACTTTGGTTCAGGTCATGATCTCACAGGTTGTCAATTCGAGCCCTGTGTTGGTCTCTCTCTTGTCAGTGCAGAGCCTGTTTCAGATCCTCTGTCTCCCCCTCTCTCTGCCCCTCCCCTGTTTGCGATATCTAAAAAATAAATGCACATTTAAAAAAAAGTCTGTTGTGGTTTGTTTCCCTCTATCCTCTTTCCCCTCCCCCTTCTCATATGTTCATCTGTTTTGTTTCTTAAATCCCACGTGTGAGTGATATCATATGGTATTTGTCTTCCTGATTGACTTATTCAGTTAGCATAATACATTCTGGCTCTATCTACATCCTCGCAAATGACAAGATTTCACTCTTTTTGATGGCTGAGCAATATTCCATTGTATATATATATATCACATCTTCTTTATCCATTCATCAGTTGATGGACATTTGGGCTCTCTTCACAGTTTGGCTATTGTTGATAATGCTGCTACAAACATTGGGTGCATGTACCCCTTAGAATCTGTATTTTTGGATCCTTTGGATAAATATCTAGTAGTGCAATAGCTGGATCAGAGGGTAATTCTAGTTTTAGCTTTTTGAAGAAACTCCACCTTGTTTTCCAGAGTGGTTGCACTAGTTTGCATCCCCACCTACAGTGCAAGAAGTTTCCTCTTTCTCCACATCCTCACCAACACCTGTTGTTTTTTTTGTGTTGTTAATTTTAGCCATTCTGACAGGTGTGAGGTGGTATCTCATTGTGGTTTTGATTTGTATTTCCCTGATGATGAGTGATGTTGAACATTTTTTCATGTGTCTGTTAACCATCTGGATGTCTTCTCTGGGAAAGTGTCTATTCATGTCCTCTGCCCATTTCTTCACTGGGTTATTTGTTTTTTGAGTGTTGAGTTTGTTAAGTTCTTTATAGATTTTGGATACTAACCCTTTATCTGATATGTCATTTAGAAATATGCTCTTTCATTCTGCAGTTTGCCTTTTAGTTTTGTTGATTGTTTCTTTTGCTGTGCTAAAGTTTGAAAACATTTTTAATTAAAAAATTTTAAATTTATTATTAATTTATTTTTATTTTTGAGAGAGAGAAGGAAAGAGAGACAGAGTGGGGGAGGAGGAGCAGAGAGACAAGGAGACACAGGATCTAAAGCAGGCTCCAGGCTTTGTGCTGTTAGTATGGAGTCTGATGCAGGGCTTGAACTCATGAGCTGTGAGACCATGACCTGAGCCAAAATTAGACGCTTAACCAAGTAAGCCACCCAGGCGCCCACCCTGAAGCTTTTTATCTTGATAAAATCCCAATAGTTAATTTTTACTTTTGTTTCCCTTGCCTCCAATGATTTCTCTAGAAAGAAGTTGCTCAGGCTGAGGTCACAGAGGTTGCTGCCTGTTTTTACCTCTAGGATTTTGACAGTTTCCTGTCTCACATTTAGGTCTTTCATCCATTTTGAATTTATTTTTGTGTATGGTCTAAGAAAGTGATCCAGTCTCATTGTTCTGCGTGTAGCTGTCTAGTTTTCCCAACACCATTTGTTGAAGAGCAACATTCCAAGACAATTCTTTCAAGACAATCAGTCACTTGTGGATTATCCTCTTTTTAAAAAACATTTTTTGAGAGAGAGAGTGCAAGCTGGGGAGGGGCAGAGAGAGACACAGAATCTGAAGCAGGCTCCAGGCTCCGAGCTGTCAGCCAGAGCCCAATGCAGGGCTTGAACCCACAAACCGTTAGGTTGGACACCCAACTGACTGAGCCACCCAAGCGCTCTGTGGATTATCCTTTTAATTATTCTTTGAATCTTACTTAAAAAAAATTTTTTTTAATGTGTGTTTATTTTTGAGAAAGAGAGAGAGAGGGAGAGTCAAGAGTGTGAGCGGGGGAGGGGCAGAGAGACAGGGAGACACAGATTCTGAAGCAGGCTCCAGGCTATGAGCTCAGCATAGAGTCCGACACAAGGCTTGAACTGATGAGCCATGAGACTATGGCCTGAGCCAAAGTCGGATGCTTAACTGACTGAACCCCTCAGATGCCCCATGTTCTTTGAATCTTTCTTATCTCTAATTCAGGTATTACCTCCCTAATTCAGTCTTTGTAGTAAGCATTCATTGTTTTGTCTGTTAGCCTTCCTTTTTCTTGTGAAAACTGCTCTCCTCTAATTCTATCCATATGGTTCTTGCTGGAGACTGCATGTCTATATATGACCTTGTGCACTTGTTAAGTGTTGATTGGTCTAGGGGCAGTCATCTGGCCCAAGTTGGGCAAATGAGTTTCTTCTTACCTTTTTACATTTCAGACCAAGAGAGAGAGGTTGATCTCTTTTCAGTGACTCAATATTTAATATAAAACATAGAAGCTGTTGTTGGTCATGTTTTCTGCTATATGGATTGGGGAGTAGAGAAAGCAAGATTAGACAAGAAAAGAATATTAATTCAATATGCATATAACAATAATTAGATAAAGAAGGAAGATCCGCAGTACTCCAGCTTTTTTCAGAAACAGTTTATTGAACTCCAGTTCAGTTTGTACTATCTGTCAGTTACTTTAGGATCCCTCCATTACATTCTCTTTATCAGTTAGGGGTGTATTCAGTTGTAAGTAATTAACATGGCTTAACTATATAGGAATTTATTTTCCTCTTATGAAAAGATGCTTGGAAATAGGCATCTGGGTAAAAGTAGCTGTTTCAGGTTACAAAATTTTATCAAAAACTAAGCTTTGATGAAGCTATACTTCCTAAGTAGAGTCTGCTGTCTTACCAACAAGAGGAAAGGCTCAAGAACAGAAGGCCGAAGGAGTAAGCATAGTATCCACATACCCCTGGAAGTATAACTCTGAAACTTTCTTTTATCCTCTCCTTGGTCAGAGTTGGTTTATATGGCCATCCGTAAGTACAGATTACACCCACTTGCACTCTAGAAACGTAAGAATTTTTAGCTGTTACAAATATGTCCCATTCAAAGTTGGGATTCCCTCATGTGGAAGGCAGAGGAATGGATATTGGGTAATTTAGCAGTGTGATTCCATGTTCACTTCTGCTTACCTGATTGAGTTAGGTTTTGATCACTTGAAACCAGATATTTTTGACTAATACAGCCTTTCTCATCTCCTTCCTAGATTACTATATTGAGGTCCCTTCAAGTCTCCCTGCCACTGATTTCCACTTTGCTTGAAATGATGATGCCAATGCAACCAGTCTTCCCAAAGCACATCTCTGAGCCTAGCTATTTCATTGCCTATTACAGAGTTCAGCATACTTTTTCTATAAGAGATCAGATAACAGGTAGTTTAGGCTTTGTAGACTAAGAGGAAAAATTGAGAATATTATATAGGTGCTCATATACCAGCAGAGAAAAGACATTCACACAAACACTTATTGAATAAATTGAGGAGCTCTTGGCTGGCTCAGTTGGTTGAGAATCTGACTCTTGATTTTGGCTCAGGTCATGATCCTGGAGTTGCAGGATGGAAGCCTGTCTTGGGCTCTGTGCTGAGTGTGGAGCCTGCTTAGGATTCTCTCTCTACCTCTGCCTCTCCCCTATTTGCACTCTCTCTCTATATATAAGAAAAGGAAAGTAAGAAAGCAGGAAAGAAAGAAAGAAAATTGAAAAATCTACTAATAACCAAGTTTGTTGTTTTTTTTGTTTTTTTTGGTGGGTTTTTGTTTTTGTTTGTAATATAGTTCTACTCATGAGGAGAAAGGAATTCTTTTTGAGAGGAGCTAATATTTCATTTAATTGGCATCCAAAACTAGTGTTTTCTATCATCAAATAGATTGCAAATGTTGATCTGTAACATGGTTCTAACAAAAATAGGCAGCAAGCCAGATTTTGCCTGTGGCTTATAGTTTGCTTACCCATGGCCCAGTGCCTGAAGCTTCTATATTCTGAAACTTGGTACTCAAAGATTTTCCAAGATTTGGCTATTTACTACTTTTCCATCTATATTGCTCACTACTTTTTTTTTAGTGTTTATTTTTGAGAGAGAGAGAAAGAGAGACAGAGTATGAGCAGGGGAGGGGCAGAAAGAGGGGGAGACACAGAATCTTAAGCAGGTTCCAGGCTCTGAGCTGTTAGCACAGAACCTCATCTGGGGCTCAAACTTAAGAACTGTGAAATCATGACCTGAGCCAAAGTCAGATGCTTAACCAACTGAGCCATCCAGGTGCCCCTATTGCTCACTACTGCTATTCACATACTTCACTAGTCAAACTAAAATACTTACTATTCACTATAAGCCACCTACATTACTCCAAGTCCACTCCTTGGTTCATGCTGTTCCATCCACGATCTCTCAATATCAAAATAGTTTAATGTTCTGTCAAATGACATTTCCTTTTTTTTCTTTACAGGTTTCATCTGAATACATATTTATTAGATAAATATTAGAGATTGTCACATCATCTAACTATATACAGCTTTGTAAGACTAGAAATTAGGTTTCTGGGGGTGCCTGGGTGGCTCAGTCGGTTAAGCGGTTGGCTCTTGATTTCAGCTCAGGTCATGATCTCACAGTTCATGAGTTTGAGCCCTGTGTCATGCTGTGTGCTGATGGTGCACAGCCTACTTGAGAATCTCTCTCTTTTTCTGTCTCTCTGCCCCTCCCCCACTTGCACACGCTCTTTCTCTCTCATTCTCTCTCTCAAAATAAGTAAATAAACATTAAAACACTTTTTAAAAAATTAGGTTTCTGACCAATTTAAAGTTTGAAATGATTATATTGTACATAGATGTAAAAAGGCAATGACAGTTTCTGTTGGAGTTACTTCAGGCTGCACTGTGGGTGTGTTTATGTGTGTAGGTGTGAATCACCTGCAATCATGATATCAAAAATTATACAAAGTATGAATTTGGTTACAATTTTCTTCTGAAATCCAAGTTTCTTTTCATTATTTCCAAAGCACCCTAAAAACACACAGGTGACTAGTGCACTGACACTAAATAGTACATGTAGATAAAATAAAAACAAAAAAGAACAAATGTTTCTTCCACACAGGGTCAGAGTATATTACCTGAGACAAATGTGGAGAGAGACCTCACAAACACTAACAAACAGGATCTAGTTTTTCCACATTAAGATAGAGTTCTAAGCCTTTTGTTTAGTTCTGTTCTGTAAAATAAAAACAATACATATTCCAAGGGAAATGAATGCATCTGTTAATGTGTCTCTCTTTCTCATTTACATATGTACACATGTCCCTTGAGTCTGCTGCTGACATCATCCTGTCTAGATAGTCAGGTCGAAGGAGCAGATGTGTAGCTCTCTGGCGGGGGTGGGTGGGGTGGGGGGGTTGGGGGGGATTGTTAGCTTCCATTAGGGAGAAAGTATTAGAAATTTCTGTAAAGATAAAATGGCTACAAGGAACATAATACATATGTAAAGCTTTGAACCAAAAAGACGGGGTGAATGCCTGTATTTGGGCCTTCCCACCTGCCAGCTGGCACCCTATCCATCTTGTGGAGTGGCAGCATAAACATGTCTATGGGCTGGGTGGATCCTTGTTAAAGAGAAGTGGCTTGCCGAGGCCTCGTTTTTGTTGAGGTTACTTATGGCTCCAAGTAGTCATCCAAAAGGATGGAACATCTCTCCAGAATTCAGAACTGTCCTTACTTGGGGAGGCTGTTATCACCTGAATCTGTCACCAACTAGGGCTTGCTCCAGCCCTGGACACCTTTCTGCCTCCCTCATCACCTCGCCTGGCTCCAAAATCATCCTGGCATAGTATGTCCCCAGAGCACGGGCTTCAGGTACCATGGTTCGGGAAAGCTTTTTGCCCAGCTTGCTGATGGAGGCTTGCTTGAGAGGGGCCCCAGGAAACCTGCCTTAGGTGCTGAGCCCTAAGGTTGTGGGAGGTGCCCAGAGTCTGGGCTGTGGGGAACAGATCAACCCTCTGTACTAGAAAGCTGTGGGTAGGCTGGTGAGCAGAGTGGGGATACCTGATAGGAATGAAAATGGATGCCAGGCCTTTCTGGGAAACAGTAACATAGCAGCAAACACGAAATTCTTCTTCTTCTTTTTATGTTTATTTATTTTTGAGAGAAAGAGACACACATACAGAATCCGAAGGGGCTCCAGGCTCTGAACTGTTAGCACAGAACCCGACACAGGGCTTGAACTCACAAGCCCTGAGATCATGACCTGAGCTGAAGTCAGATGCTTAACTGATGGAGCTACCCAGGTGCTCCGACAAGCAGGAACTTCTAAAGAAGGCATTTGTAAGTTTGTCTGGGGCAGAACATTTCCAAGTGGCCTAACACAGAGTATGGCCACCTGCCAGGGCTGTCGGCCACTGGGCAAGGATACCCACATTCAATCTGGCATCGGCTTGTCCCCACCATCCAACTGGGGATGGCTCTAAACAGAGGGCAGCCTGATCTAACTCTGGTACAACCACCCATGTACTTTGTCCCTTCGTCTGTGCAAATAGCCCTGGTTGCTTTTTTGTTTTTGTTTGTTGTTTTTCTAAAAAAAGGACTCAGTCTTGTTGAGTCAAGGTATTTTAAAAACACCAGCAAAGGCTATAACGAGGTCATGAAATTGAATATTATCAAATATAATACTAAAATATTCATAAAGATATTTACAAAAACAATTTTAAAAATAATTGATTTGAATACTGAACACCATGCTTTTTGAGAACACCTCAACAAAGGAAAAGGGGGCAGGAATAATGCCAGCTTTCCTACAGAAAACCTTGTGCCAGCTGGGTGATACAGGGACTAGAAATCAATAGCTGAGGCCCCCATTCCGGTCAAACCCAGAGGAATGCTGGGGACCACCAGCCACAGGGGTAGACAGAGACTGAGAACACGGAAAGTGGACGGGAAGCAGGGGACCCCAGGCAGCAGCAGGGAGGGGCGGAATGAATTCATAGATGTGACCCAAGTGACTTGACTGTCCTGCAGCATCACAGGCCATGCTGCTTAGTGGGACACAGAGGGTCTCAAAACAAAATAGGCGCCCCACAGGCTACTAGGGAGACTCAGAGAGCAGTAAACCTGATGGAGCAAAGCAGTGGAGGGAAAACCAGAGGCTGCTTCTGTTCCAGTGAGCAGGAGTGTGGGCAGCTTTGCAGGGCAGAGGGACATAGAGGGAAGGAGAGATCGGCAGCCAAGTGCAGTACAGAAATACCACGTGATAATGGCAAGGCACATCCTGGCCCTTGTGGTGACAGACTGGGGTGCAGCTGGGGCAGCCTTGGGCACAGGGACAGACGGGCCAGCCAGGCCAGAGAGATACTTGCTGCCAAGGCCACACAGGTGCCCGAGTCTCCCCTGCCTCTCCACCAGCCCAACTGGCTGTCAGGATGGTCAAAGCAGAACTGGGACAGAGGGAAGCAGGTGTTCCATTAACGGTCTGGGAGAAGTGAGTGGAGGCAGGAAGAAAGAAACAGGGTGCATGGAGAGAAATGGTTTACTTGCCATCCAAGTCTACTGTCCCTTTCTCAGATGACTTTGTAGCTTAATTAAATTGTCATTTCTTTAAGTTTATTTATTTATTTTGAGAGAGAAAGAAAGAGTGTATACAAGCAGGGGAGGGGCAGAGAGAAGGAGAGAGAGAAAAGAGAGAATTCCAAACAGGCTCGTGCTGTCAGCTCAGATCCTGATGTGAGGCTCAAACCCTTGAACTGTGAGATCATGAGCTGAGTTGAAATCAAGAGTTAGACAAGTAACCAACTGAGCCACCCAGATGACCCTAAATTGTCATTCAAAAACAGATAGTGACTTGGAGCAAAGTTATAAGTTGCTGTTCCTATCTGACTTTGGCTGGCAGCATCCCTCTGCCCCCCAGCTAATGGCACAATAATTTTGGCTAGATAATGTCTCTCTCTGTCCTCCATCAGGCCAGCCCTGCCTGTGTCTAGAAGTCGTGGGACCAGGTGCACTGTCCTGGCTCTGAGGAGACCTTGACCCCCTTTCCCACCAGAGGAATGGCACACCCTCTCTCAAACACAGAATTTTGTCATTTTTTTTCTGCTTTCTTTTAGAGTGTTTACAGGGTATCTTGGCTTAGAGGTCAGAGGTCAAACCTACGAACTTGGCCCCTGAGGGAGTTCTCTTTGTCAGAGGTTTGTGCTTTTCTGTGGTGAGTCATGGTGGTGGTGGGTGGGTTGTTTTAACTGCCGCCAACTGTCACTGCTCCTCCAAGGCTCAAGGCCTGCCTGGGTCTTGGAGTGCCTTTCCTTAGGCTCAGTCACTTTGAAGGAGGCTCTGGGCCAGGAAGCAGGGAGGCAGGGTTACAGTTTAGAAATTGGAAGAAACTCGGGGCACTGGAGGATAGTTTGGAATCAGCCCACACAAAGGGGCCAGGAAGGTTTCATCAACATGTAACCTCTCACCAGGCCAGTTCTTCACTGTGAGGGTCATCTTCAGAGCATGCTTTGGGCATGGGCACCAGACTCACACAGCCTTCCCAGTGCTCCCTCCCACCCCTCTGCTCTGAGAAGGCTGCAGCAGGGGTGGTCTGGGGGCATGGGATCCCAGTGGTAAAGTGTGTGTGGGACAGATGGGGAAGGGGGAAGAGTGGGGAGGGATGGCCCCAGTGGAGGGGTGGACTTCAGCTGTTCTCAGAAAAAGGAGACCATAGTTCCTATTGCTTCATATGTCAGAGGGATCCAGATATAAGAGAAGCTTATCAGGATTTGTGAGCTCTGGGGGCACCTGGGTGGCTCAGTCGGTTGAGTGTCCAACTTCAGCTTAGGTCATGATCTCGCTGTTTGGGGGTTCAAACCCTATATCTGGGTCTGTGCTGACAGCTCAGAGCCTGGAGCCTGGAGCCTGCTTCTGATTCTGTGTCTCCCTCTCTCTCCTTCCCTCCCCTGCTAATGCTCTGTCTCACAAATAAGTAAACAAACAAACAAACAAACAAAGGATTTGTGAGTTCTGGAAGGAGATCCAGGATGGCTCCAGCATGTCCTTATGTCGGATGTTCCACGAGCTCCAGCCTGACCCCCGCAAAGCTGAGGAGGGGTTAAAGGTAAGTTCACTGTATGGATGGTTGCTGGGAGCAGCCTGTGGTGGTTGCAAGGGAAATTTGGAAGGAGGAGGAGGAGCTCCACCATGATGTGATGAAGGACCTTACATGGAATGTGCAAACCTTGTTGTACGAAGGGATGGGCCTGGTCAGAACTGCCAAGTTGCAGCATAGCTTCCTGCACAGGGTGACTGAAGGGTTTCTTGAGGGTGGCCATGTTATTGGACATGGCTGGGGAGTGGGAGAGCTGTGGTGGCCCATACATGAAGTCATTCATAGACATCTGGCCAGGGTTTCCATGGGGAAGTCAAAGTTGCCATGGCCCTGGTAGTTCTTGCTTTGGTTGCTGTAATCATTGGGAATTGGCGCCCTCCTCCTGGCCCTGCCACCCTAGGTGGAGGAGGAGAGGGTAGGGAGATCTGCTGGGCCCAGGGCTGTGATCGTTTCCATGATATTGGGCATGATGATCTGGCTGAGACTCATCTTTAATGTGTAGCTCTGACGTGATGGGGACTGGCCTCTGGCTGAGTGAAGTCAGTGGGTGGCCTGTTGTGCTGCAGGATGCCTATGTCTGCAGGGGCATTAAGACCCATGAGGTAACTGGCCTCAAAATCCCTACCCCCCAGGGTATTTGGGCCAGCTATACATGCTCTGCTGGATGTAGGACTGAGCAAGCTTGGCCTTGGCCAAGAACTGCTGCTGCTGCTGCTGCCCAGCAAATTGGGGGAGTTAAGGCTGGGGTTGTTGGTGGTCATGCCTGATGCTATGGGATTGCTGCCTGGATTCTGGGGTTGTTGATATGGGCCACAGGGTTCCCAAGGAGCTGGCTCTGGGATATGTTGGTTACTCCCCAAACTATGGTGACCACAGAGAGGGAGCCTGGAGACTGGTTGGTGTTCTGCTGTCAAGGAACAGAGTCATAGGGGAATGACCCATCACTGTGAAACAGAGTGGATTTCACGGAGCTCACGGAGTTGAGGGACGGCCACGTGGGGAGTTTCCTGGGGTGGGGGGATCTCTCTGATGGCTCTTCTGATGTCAGAGCTGCAGCAGGCAGCAGAGCTCCTCGCACCAGGAGGACAGCAGGGACACATGCGCAGGAAGACCATAGGCCCAGCCACTTTGCTGAGAGGGAGCACAATTGACGACATTCCTTCTTGAGATTCTTCCTGAACCTTCAGCAGAAATTGGTCTTTACTTCCTTTGAATTCTCATACAACAGGTGTTGCCGATTTCTGATCACTTGTACGTGTTTATTTTTCATACTAGACTCTGAGGTCCTTGAGCACAAGTATCATGTCTAGATTATTTTTGTGTCTCCCTCAGGTATAGTATGAACAGACATTCAATAGATAGTTGTAGAACTTAGGATTGGATACTGAGGGAGAATGATTCATATTAGGGGAAATTAACCCTCTGGAATTCCATATATAAAAACGATTTTATTTTGTACTTATATATTTTATATAAATATTTTTACTTTATATTTATATATAAACCTGTTTGGTAAAACTTTTATGTAACTCACTGGTGGGGAAACCCTTTAGTTTTGGTAATTGCCTTTCTTGTCCTTTGATGGATGATTGAGTAACATTAATTCTCATGATTTATATATACTATTTAGGTTAATTCTGTCTGTTAAGGTTCAGAGAAACAGAGCCCATGCCAGTAGTTAAACAGAAGGAATTTACTATAGGGAGCTACTTAAAAATATATTAGTGAAACAGGGATGGAAAGGCAACCCAGAAGTTAGCAACAGCAGGAAATCTCTACCACCTCTAGGGCTGGAGGGTGAGAGGAGTAGGTGCTGTTAATAGATCCCATAACCTAGGACAACTCAGTAGGAACTGAAACCATACAGGCAAGGACTGCCTTGTAGGAGCTGAGGAGGGAAGAAGGGATGCTGGTGAGACCTAGAATCATGGAAAAGTCACAGCCTATGTTGGTGAAGCTTCCTGTAGCAGAGATCTATGAACATCCTTCCCACTAACCAAAAGTAACCAGGCTAGGGAACTTTAGATATATAATTCACATAAGCCAGTGTTCTGCAAGATAGAGTAAAGCAGAGAAAGGCTAAGAACTGGATTTGAGACTAGCATAGTTAATAATGGCTGAAGTTTACAAAGATGTTCCCAAGTCCATTAGGATTTTTAAAAATCTAACCTAAAAATTATAAAACTTTAACAACAAAAGTAGAAGTGTCTGGGCTAAATGGACTTTCTTATCCCATTTGCCACTGATTGCTAAAATATAGGCCACATTTTAAATTTGTTTCATCTTTCAACTACGGCTTTTTATTTTTCTGGAGAGTCTAATAGCCCTTCTTTTTTTTCTTGTTAAGAAACTTATATTTTCTTTACCATACCTTTAAAAAACTTATTTATTTATTTTTATTTTAGAGAGAGAGAGTAAGTGGAAGTAGGGGAGAGAGGCTAAGGGAGGGAAAAGAGAGAGAGAATCTCAAGCAGATTCCATGCTTAGCACAGAGCCTGACACAGGGCTCCATCCCACAATCTTGGGATCATGACCTGGGATCGAGTCGGACACTCAATAAGATCTTTCATCTTCATAAACATGTATCATTTAAATGGAGTTAATTTCATTTTAACTTTTGACTTCTTACTCTAATCTGAACAATTCATTTTAGGCCTACTGTACAAGTAAATCTTGATATTTATTTTCATTGTACTTTTATATTAGTCAACTGTTTCTTCCCATAACTGTCTTTTTCTTTTTGGATTCCTTCATAAATTTTTCTGGGATACACACTTGTATTCAATCATACATATATTTCAAGTATTTACGTGGAAGATCAAGTTTCTGAATTATTACATATATGAAAGTAGAGATGACAAGTTTGATGCCAGAGTTTATTTTCTGAGGAAAATATATAATTAAAATGGGGAGAGGGTTAGCTAACAAGACTTCCCTCATCCAAATACCAAAATAAAGAGTCTAGAGCATGAACTCTCCTATGGAAATTATTCCATTTATTCTTCGGATGTATTTTTTTAAATTAATTTATTTATTTTTGAGAGACCGAGAGAGACAGCACGAGCAGGGGAGGGTCAGAGAGAGAGGGAGAAACAGAATCCGAAGCAGGTTCCAGGCTCCGAGCCAGCTGCCAGCGCAGAGCCCAACACGGGGCTTGAGGGGGGGCTCGAACCCACGAAGGTGAGATTATGACCTGAGCTGAAGTCGGAGGCCCCACCGACTGAGCCACCCAGGCGCCCCGGATGTATTTTGAAGTGACAAGAAAACTAGTGTCTACTTGTGGAGAGAGACAAGATGCTAAATAGCACAGGGGTTCTACAGACAGTATTTCAATTACTATCTTAAAATTTTTAAAATTTTAATTGCCTGCTACTTCAATTAATATCTTTATCTCTGCTTCCTTTATTGATGCTCTTTGCTATAGCTCAATCCAATTTAGAAATTATTTGTCTCACAGTTGATTTCCACTTCCATTGAAAACATTTTTTTAATGTTTATATATTTTTGAGAGAGAAAGAGAGAGAGGGAGACAGTGCATGAGCAGGGGAGGGGCAGAGAGAGAGGGAGAAAGAATCTGAAGCACGTTCCAGGCTCTAAGCTGTTGGCACAGAGCCCAACATGGGGCTTGAACTCACAAACTGTGAGATTATGACCTGAGCCAAAGTCAGATGCTCAATTGACTGAGCCACCCAGACACCCTTCCACCTCCATTTTAGACTTTTCTGTGCATGTTCTGGGCTGTGGTTTTCTCAGCTCTAGTTTATCCATCAATATGATCCTATCTGCAAAAAATGTCTTTGTTTTTTGAAAATTATGTACTATCAGATCCTGTTTTGTCATGGCACATTCTGCTAGAGAGCAACCCTAAAATCTTAATGGCTTACAAAAATGAAGGTTTGTTTCTTGCTCATTCTTATGATTCCAGTCTGACTCAAAAGGTTAGCTGTCCTCCATGTGATAACAATTCCATGTTTCCAATGAGTCTCTGCAGGGAGAACATGGCAAATTTATACTCTCTCTTTTACATATTGGTTTGAAATTTACATATCTCTATTCCTTTCCTTGCTCATTGCTTAGTTCTGTCACAAGATCCCACCTAACTGCAAAGAATGATGGGAAATGTAGGGGATCATATTTAGTGAGCAATAAATGTGTCTTCCACCGATACATGGCAAAATAATGTATGTAACATGTATGTAAATTGGAAGCATAATAAAATAAACCCCAGGAAATTTATCACCTAGCCAGATAAATAGAACATTATCAGGACATTTGATCCTGTTACTTTTCGCCTAGGAATTTGTCACAAAGTGGAATTTATTTATTCATGGTTCATTCGATGAAAATTTTATTTATTTATTTATTTTTAAAGTTTATTTATTTGTTTTGAGAGAGACAGAGAGAGAGTGAACAGGGAAGGGGCAGAGAGAGAGGGAGAATCCCAAGCAGACTCCATGCTGTCAGCAAAGAGCCTGATCTGGAACTTGAAACCACGAAACTGAGAGATCATAACCCGAGCCAAAGTCATGAGTGGTACGCTTATCTGACTGAATCATCCAGGTGCCCAAATTCAATAACATTTTTAGAAAGAGAAATTGTCAAAACATATGCTGTAGGGCACCTGGGTGACTCAGTCAGTTGAGCATCCAGTTCTTGATTTCTTCTCAGGCCATGATCCCAGGGTTGTGGGATAGAGCCCCACATTGGGCCCTGTGCTGGGTGTGGAGCCTGCTTGGGATTCTCTCTCTCTCTATCCCTCTGCCCTCTCCCCACTTGCACTCTCTCTCTACCTCTAAAAAGAAAAATAATAAAACACAAAAAACACGTACTGTAGTAAACATAGCCCCTTGACTTACATTTTCAAAAAGCCAGCGCTGGTTACAGAACAGATTGGATGGGGCAAAAAAAAAAAACGGGTAATCTAATTTTTTCAGATTTCTTTTGCTGTTTCGGTTGTACAAATGAAAGATGATAATGGCCTGGACTAAAGAGATAGCAGTAGAGATAAGAAATGAACACATTTAGATTTTTCTCTCTAGATAGACCCAAGAAGATTTGGCGATTGACTGCATGGAGAGGTTAAGGAAGTCAGTGGCATCAAGGATGACTTCCAGATTTTTGGCTTAAGCAAATAGATAGATAAAAGTGTCATTTTTCAGGTGTTAGGTAGGTGAAAAAATATAACGAGAAGGAGGGAATGGACTGATTCCAGGTTTGATGCAAGAAATGTGCAAGATTATCGTGGGATGTTCTTTTTTCCAGAAAGCAAGAAGATTACCAAAGACTCCTGGGGTTTGTCAAAAGAATGAAAAGATACAGGAGCCAACCTAAATGATCTCCCACTGGCCAAAAAACAGCTAATTTGAACACTAAGAACAGTGACCAACATGGATTGAAACTATGACCCCATAACTAACCACTAAAAACCTCCAATATGCACTGGTCTCCTTTGGAGATAGTAGGGCAGTCATTATTCTGAAAATTGGTGAATAAAGAGAATCAGGCACATATATTGACTTTTTGATAAAACTAAATATTAGACTTAGATTCTGTAATGATTCTCATTGTCTCCTAAACCATTAGATAAATAGTTGATGGGAAAATCTATAGTGGATAGATCAAGTTCATCAGTCTTACTACCATCATTGCAAATAGGACCACAATTTATTATGTGTCTCCTCATAGGATGCAGGGAGGATTACACAGCACCACTTATGGAGTATTCTTGCCAAGAAAAATAAAACTGAATTTCATCAAGTCTCCAGATGTTAACTACCAATTTACAGAGAAACACTAGGGATAGGGGAATATATAAATGGCATCACAAGGATCCAGTCAGCTAAACGTAGAATGTGAGAAATTCTATAGGACAAACAACCTGGTTTCTTCAGCAAATAAATGGCATAAAAATGGGGAGGGGGATGTTTTATATTAAAGGAGACTTAAGAGATATATCAATCACATCATAATATAGATATTGCTTGGAAAGAATTTTCAAAACAACTGCAAAGACTTTTTTTTGACAAAAGGGGGAAAGTGAACACAGATTGGGTATTAGATGACATTAAAAATTATTATTAATTTTGTTAGGTGTGAAAATGCAATATGATTATGTTGTAAAAGTCCTTATCTGTACATAAATATATTGAAATTATGTACTGTCTAGAATTTCCTTTAAATACTCCAGAGGGGTGCGGAAAAGGTATGGAGCATAAATAAACAAGATGACAAAATGTTGATAGTGTATAACCTGGGAGAGAGAGAGAGAATCCCAAGCAGGTTCTGTATTGTCAGTTCGGAGCCCAATGTGGGGCTCAAACACAGAATGTGAGATCATGACCTGAGCCAAAACCAAGAGTCTGATGCTCAACTGACTGAGCCACCCAGGTGCCCCAATAAATTTGCACTTGTAATAAATTTCCAGGTGATGTTGTTGCTGCTCCAGGTCAGTTCTTCTCAAATCTAAGACTTAAAATATTTTTTAATTGCATAGGCTGATATTTTTGTAAAATACAATAAAACAACTTGGAAAACAACCATTGAGGAAAAGAATATGGAGGTTCCTCAAAAAGGAAAAAGGGGCACCTGGGTGGCTCAGTCAGTTAAGTGTCTGACTTTGGTTCAGGTCATGATCTCACAGTTCGTGGGTTCAAGCCCCATGTCAGGCTCTGTGCTGACAGCTAGCTCAGAGCCTGGAGCCTGTCTTCAGATTCACTGTCTCCCTCTCTCTCTGCCCCTCCCCTGCTCATACTGTCTCTCTCTCTCTCCCTCTCTCTCAAAAATATATAAAACATTAAAAAAACAACAGAAAAAAGAAAAATTAGAACTACCATATAATCCAGTAATTCCACTTCTAGGTATTTATCTAAGGAAAATAGAAACATTAATATGAAAAGATACAGGTACCCCCATGTTCACTGTAGTGTTATTTATAGAAACATTTATATGAAAAGACATAGGTACCCCCATGTTCACTATAGTGTTATTTATATTAGCCAAGACATGGAAACAATCTAAGTGTCCACCGACAACAGACGAATGGATAAAGAAGATGGCGGTGTGTATATATTATGGAATATTATTCAGCCATACGTTATTTTAATTAATTAATTAATTGATTGAGAGAGAGAGTGAGAGTCTGCAGGCTCAAATGGAGGAGGGGCAGAGGAAGAAGGAAAGAGGATCTTAAGCAAACTCTATGCCCAGCGTGAAGCCCAAACCGTGAAATCCAGACCTTAATCGAAATCAAGGGTTGGATGTTTAATCAATTGAGCCACCTAGGCACCCCCAGTCATACTTTAAAAAGAATGAAATCTTGCCATTTGCAATAACATGGATGGAACTTGAGGGCATTATGCTGAGTAAAATAAGACAAAGAGAGACAAATACCATGTGATTTTATGGATATGTGGAACCTAAAAACAAACTAAAAGCCAGCCAAAAAACTGAGCTCATAGATAGAACAGACTTAGTTGCCAGAGTGAGGGGATGGGCAAAATCAGTGAAGTAAATCAAAAGGCATACATTTCCTGCGGCGCCTGAGTGGTTCAGTTGGTTAAGTGACTTTGGCTCAGGAGACTGGAAAATGCTCCAGATTCTGTCTTCTTCTCTCTCTGCCCCTCCCCTCCTCACACTCTGTCTCTCTCAAAAATAAATAAACCTTAAAAAAAGGCATAAATTTCCAGTTATAAAATAAAATTGAGGGAATGCAATGTATAGCATGTGACTATGGTTAATAATGTGCTACATATTTGAAAATTGCTAAGTGAGTAGATCTTTAAAAAGTTCTCATGCTGAGGAAACAAAGTTTGTTACTCTGTATGGAGATGAATGGAGACTGTGATGATCATTTTGAAATTTATAAAAATATTAAAACATTACTTTGTACATCTGAAATTAATATAATGTAGTATGTCAATTATACCTCAGTAAAAAAAAGAAAAAAAACTAGAAAAAATAAGACAGACATATAAAATTCCTTACAATTAGATTCACAGATATAAAATTACTCTGCCAAATTGTTATGTTTTTTGAGAGATTGCTCTCAGTTTCTTTACTTATCACTTTATAGACCAATAATAATTTGCTAACTGGCCCATGTCTGAGGACCACACTTGGAATAACCCTGCGTCTGATCATCTCCAAATTTCTTTCTGCTTTGAGTAGTCAAGAATTTTGTTTTGTTTTGTTTTAAGATGATAGCCTTTTGGGGCGCCTGGGTGGCTCAGTCGGTTAAGTGTCCAGCTTCGGCTTAGGTCATGATCTCACAGTTCGTGGGTTTGAGCCCCGCGTTGGGCTCTGTGCTGACCGCTCAGAGACTGGAGCCTGCTTTGGATTCTGTATCTCCCTCTGTCTTTGACCCTCCCCTGCTCATGCTGTCTCTCAAAAATAAATAAAAAACATTAAAAAAATTTTGGGGCGCCTGGGTGGCTCAGTCGGTTAAGTCTCTGGCTTCGGCTCAGGTCAGATCTCACGTTCGTGGGTTCGAGCCCCGCGTCGGGCTCTGTGCTGACAGCTAGCTCAGAGCCTGGAGCCTGCTTCCGGTTTTGTCTCCTTCTCTCTCTGCCTCTCCTCCTCTCATGCTCTGTCTGTCTCTGTATCAAAAATAAATAAAACATTAAAAAAAATTAAAAAAAATTTAAACATGATAGACTTTATTGTATAATTTCTTTTAAGATTTTATTTATTTTTTTAGTCTTTTATCTTCTAATTTTTGTTAAAAACATTTTTTTAATCTTTATTTTTGAGAGAGAGAGAGAGACAGTGCCAACGGAGGAGGAACAGAGAGAGAGGGAGACACAGATTTTGATCATGACCTGAGCCAAAGTCAGACACTTAACCAAGTGAGCCACCCAGGCGCCCCAGATCTGCTTTTTTTTTTTTAAACCTCTTCTATTTCCTAGTATCTGTTAGTTATATTTTTATTTCACATTGCCACAGATTATAACATTAATATGATATTCTGAAATTATACTGCTTTTAGTCTCAAGCTGCCATTTGTTTATGATGATGGAGTATCTGTGAGTTTAACATGCTTTAGAAGTTGCAGGCTTCCTCACTTTCCTTAACCAACTTTCAAATATACATATACATATTTATATATTTATGTATGTTTACATACACATATACATATTGCCACAACTTCAAATTTATATGTAACCCTCAATCAATGCAGGAGGGCAACAGGGCTCAATATCTGCATGGAATCATATTTAGAGAAGTACATAGTACAGCAGTCAAAAGTAACTTCAAAATGACGCAAGTCCTTTACAGGCATTGCTTGGGAACTGAGAAGAGGATTTGTAGCAATACTCATTACAGCTCCTCTTCCTCTCTTACCCACTTCCTTCACACACCACAAAACAAATACTCCCAGACTCCCACACAGTTTTCTTTTCTTCTCTTTGCTTCCTTACCTCCTGTCTTCAACCCTTCTCCCTTTCCTCCTTTCTTATAGCTTTCTTAAGTAGATCAACTTAGCCTTTTGAACTAAATTCTACTTTTTTTGTCCCTTAAACTTTTATTTCTCATTCTCCTTATCTTGCATTCCTAAAGTCCAAAAGAGCAATCTGGCATCCATAGAACTCCCAGGGTTAAGACTAGGAGGTGGGAGAGAAGGTTGTGAGCATTTGCTTGTTGGCAATTTTCATTCCTTTAAAAATTTTTTTGTTAAAGTTTATTTATTTTTGAGAGAGAGAGAGAGCACGAGCCAGAGAGGGGCAGAGAGAGACGGAGACACAGAATCCGAAGCAGGCTCCAGGCTCTGAGCTGTCAGCACAGAATCGGATGCGGGGCTCCAACTCACAAACTGAGATCATGACCTGAGTTGAAGTCAGACGCCCAACTGACTGAGCCACCCAAATGCCCCGGTAATTTTCATTCTGTCACATATATAACTGGCTGAGAGGGTTCCCTGAACTTTAGACCTACTTAACCATCTGGTATATTTCAGAGATGCTGAAAAATCAACATGTTCCAAAATTGTACTTCTTTATAACATTCAGTAATTGCATTTGTTCAGTGTTTCTCTTCCATGCAAGATGAAGCAAATACTTATTGTGTGTGAATAAATGGGTGAACAAAATTGTGAAACTTGCTCTTCCTTCAGTGTTCTCTAGGACAATGAAAGATATCACCACTTACCTGGTAATTTAAAGTAGAATCTTGAAAATCATCCCTGACTCATCCTATTTTCTTATTTCCCCTTTCTGGCTATTCCTCAAGTCCTGTGACTCTACATCTTTAATACTTCTTCAGACTCTGTTAAGTCCCTTCCTCTCTAGCTCTACTACTATAAAACTGTGACAAATATCTGATCACTTTTATTTATTCTTTTATAATAGACTCTCACATGGTTTTTGGTGTCTACTTTTATTCCCCTCCAGTATATCTGTCCAAGACATGCTACTCAAAATTCCAGATAGGTCTACCATTCCTCTTTATGGAAAATTATCCTTCCCATACTTCTGTTGAGGGTTAGCCCTGGGCAGTCATATTCTGTACCACAAGACACTATCTTCCCAATTCCTAGACATTGCTGATTGGACATGAAGGTACCCCTGACTATTAATATATAGGGTATCCAGTAGCTATAAAGTAACTCAACAGGTAAGGTTTGGCCACTTAGCTTCTCAACCTTAGGCAAATGAATTAGGAAGTAGGGAATGGATCAGACATTAGAAGCAGGAAGTGATTATTTTAAAATTTCATAGAGAGCCCAGTTAATAGACAAGAGGCCATGATCAAGACAAAATTTTGGCTAAGTAGAAAATACTGAGAGACAGACATGATAACATAAAGAAATGGTAGGGAACAGAGGATAAATTAACTGGTTGATTCTGGGAGGAAAAGCAAAAAGACACAAGAATTAGGGGCTCCTGGGTGGCTCAGTTGGTTAAGTGGCTGACTTCAGATCAGGTCATGATCTTGAAGTTCGTGAGTTCGACCCCATGTCAAGCTCCATGCTGACAGCTCAGGGCCTGGGGCCTGCTTTGGATACTGTGTCTCCCTCTCTCTCTACCCCTCCCCTACTCACACTCTCTCTCTCTCTCTCTCTCTCTCTCTCTCTCTCTCTCTCTCTCTCTCAAAAATAAATAAATGTTTAAAAAAAAAGACACATGAATTAAAGCAGTGCTCAACAGGGAAACTTAGTCATAGTAATGACAAATCGTAAAATAAAATGCCCTAAACTCCTACTGCTGAAGGTCCTAAAAAATGCTTCCAGTTCCAAATTCCCTGGTGTTAGCTGTATTTTATTCTTGGATTTCCATGAGACTCCTGTCTTTCTTATTGCCAAGTGTATCCTAACATATCTAATATGGCTTCAATCTACATCTGTAGCTGGTGTGCTGCCCAAGATTACACTTGTGATCTATCAGCTTCTCTAATACAACAGATAGTAGAAATCATCATGTTGGTTACATATAACACACATCCAAATTTACAGTGACTGAGACAATGTAGAAGTGTACTTGTTTATCACACAATAGTACAGAAGGCAAGGATGCTGGCTGTGCTCCGTGAGTTCATCTTGGAACTTTCTACATTGCCATATTGTCATCCTAGGATGTTTTTGCATTCCTTCCTTGTGGTCCAAGATAGATTTCTACCCTGACCACTTTCTAAGCAACAAGATAAAAGAAGACAAAAAAGAAGAAAGGGAATACAAGTGTTTTCCCTTTAATAGCATAATTCAAAAGTTGCACCCATCTCTTACGCTCACATCTCATGGTCAGAACTTAGTCACATGGCTGAATGAGCCATAAAGAAGGCAGACGAAATTTGTCTTTATTCTAGGTGGCCATATGTACAGTAATAGAAAAAGGGGAAAATGGATATTGGGGAACAAGATCTGGTTTTGCCATTATTATAATAAAGAATCCTTGAGCTGACTCTTAGAAGTAATATGGACCCCTTTGAATTACTTGGGAGTCTTTCATGGAAGAGTAGAGCATGTTAGTGTCACTGAAAGCAGCCTTCTCCAAGACGATATGCGTAGATTCTCCAGTCCGCTAGAAACACTGAGAAATCCTCCCTTAGGAGGATTAGTAAGCAATCCTTCCCCAGGGAAAGGGAGCATTTTGAGTATTTGAGAAGAAAAACTCATGGTCCCTAGAATGTGGGCTCTTTGGGAAACTTGTCCTGGGACTGCTTGTTTTTTTGGTACGTGACAATACTATGTATGGGACCTGAGCTTCCCATGGAAGCTTACAAATTCCCACAAGTTCTTGTGGGAACTCTGATCTGGGTATCTTTAGCTAAGCTTGGTACTGATGGAATGGAGTTGTTGTCCCTTAAAAAACATTTGTTGGATTAGGAGGACCTTGTTATCTGGTCTGAATTGGTCAGCTTGGGTTGCCATAACAATATGCCATATACTGGTGTCTTATTCAACACACATTTATTTTCTTACAGTTCTAGAGGTTAGAAGTCCAAGATTAGAGTTGCTGCCTATTCGGTTTCTGGTGAGAGCTCTCTTTTTTGCTTGTAGATGGCCACTTTCTCCCTATATAGTTACTTGGCCTTCTGTGGTGCATGCATGCCTGGGGTGAGGGAGAGCAAGCACTCTCTGGTGTCTCTTCTCATGAGGATAATTATCCAGCTGGATCAGGACCCCACCCTTATGACTTCATTTAACCTTAATGACTTCCTTAGAGGCCCGTCTCCAAATATAACCAAACTGGAGGGTTAGAGCTTCAACATATGAATTGGGGGAGGCGGGGAGCAGGGAGGATACAAACATTCGGTCCATAGCACAGTCCCAGGAAGCAATGATACTAATGGACTAATCTAATTCTAGCTAGACTTGACGGTGGAAGTTGGACTGATCTTCCTGGAGTAGGATTTCAAAGATAGTCACAAATTCTTCCCCTCTCTGAATTTACTCCCTCTTGCTATATAACTTTAGTTCCTTCCCACACTGACTTGGTTTGGCAATGACTTGCTTTGTGATTTATGACTTGCTGTGGCAATGACACAATTGCCAACATGTCAGTAAGAAAGACCTGAAAAGTGCTTTCACATTGAGGCTTGCTGTTTTTTTCTGCTCTTGGAACTCGTACCATTGCTGCCATGTGAAGACGTTCAAGCTAGCCTGCTAGAGGATGAAAGATATGTGACTTAGTTTCTCCTATTACTATGGTCAATAGCATGCCAACTACCAGATGTGTGAGAAAGGCAATTCTAGATTATCTAGCTACCAGCCAAATCCTCAGCTGACGGTAGATACATTTGCAACCCTGGCAGTAATCAACTAAACCGGCCCACACCATAAGAGCCACCCAGTTGACCCACACAATTGTCAGCTAAAATAAATGGTTGTTTTTTTTTAAGCTACAAATTTTCGGGTGGTTTGTTATATAACAATAGGTAACTGCCAGATCTTTTGGAATATAAAAGAACCTTGGCGTTTTTAGATAATTAAAGAGGAGATACTAGACTTCCTGATAATATGACATGAGGGGCCTGAGTGACTAAATAGAAAAAAGAAGAGATGTGATTACATTTATACTCTAAGATTTTGGAACAGTTTATATTAGCTATACATGTAAATACTGGAAGCCTTTAGTTCTAAGTTCTAAGTCAATTGAATCAATAACCCAGTGGACATTTTCACTAGGGCATCTCACTGGCACTTAAGAGCAAACACATCTAATCACCTTCAAATTTCTCCTTCTTTGCTCTTCCCTACCACAGCTGCCCAAGCCAGAAACTTGGAAATTTCTCATTTTCTCTCTTTTTCTCCACCTAGATACAGTCAGTAGGTCTTGTTTTCTACTTTCTGAGTCTCTCTAAAATCCATCTACTTTCTTACTTCACCACTATTACTCTTTTAGTATTTGCCATCATCACCCCTCTCCTAGATATCTGTAGTATCCTCCTAATTTGCACAGGATTTGCTAGTAGAATGGGTGTGATGTGTATGAGAAAGAGAAGACTCAGGATCATTCTGAAGTCTTGGCCTGAGTAACTGAAAAAAATGGTTTGTCATTCATTAAGCTGGGGAACACAGGAGTGAGAGTAGATTCAGGCCAGATTGTATTACATGGTCATCTCTGGCTGATTGGAGGCTGATAAAGTGAATATTTGGCCGTATTTGTTTTCTATTACTGTCCAATAAATTACCACACATTTATCAGTTTAAAATAACACATACTTAGCGATGGCTGGGTGGCTCAGTCAGTTAAATATCTGACTTCGGCCCAGTCATAATCTCATGGCTCATATGTTTGAGCCCCACCTTGGACTCTGCTGACAGCTCTGAGCCTGGACCCTACTTTGGATTCTGTGTTTCCCTCTCTCTCTGACCCTCCCTCTCTCTTTCTCTCAAATATAAATAAACTCTAAAAAATATATGAAATAACACATAGCTAACTCAGTTTCTGTAGATTAGGAGTATGGCTGTGCTGAGTTCTCATCTGGAGACTCAACTAGAAAAGGATCTATTTCTAAGTTCATTCAGGTTGTTGGTAGAATTAATTTCCTTTGGTTGTAGGATGGAGCACTTTGAAGTTTTTGTTTGTTTGTTCATTTTGTACTGTTTTTATTTTTGTTTTCTTCTGGGCTCTTTGGTTCTTAGCTCCTAAGGTTATCTGCAAATTCCTGCCACATTTTCTTCTCTATAAGCAGTTCAGAATATGTAGCTTGCTCCTTCAAGGCCTTTAGGAAAGTGAGAGTGAGTCTGCTAGCAAGACAGATTCTTATATACTTTAAAGTAATCAGGAAAGTGATATCTTATCATCTTTGCTATATTCTATTGGTTAGAAGTAAGTCACGGGTCCCACCTACACTCAAGGGGAGGAGATCACACAAAGGCATAAATACTGGGGAGGACACAGATCATGAGGGCCACCTTAGAGTTTGTGTGCTGCACTGACTTTCCTAGTCCCTATAGTTAAAGGTGAAAAGTTAGAATGGATTTCTGGTCCCTAAGGACTAGACTCAAGACTGAGTCAGAGGATTCTTTTGCTTGAGACGGTGAATCTGGAATGGTGATGTAATTATGAAGAGGTTAGAATCCTTTTGCAGAGGTATGTGGCAGCAGCATAGTACATTGCCTGGTGGTGGTGCAGGAATGGTGGTGAGAGCAGTGTTCTGAAATTGTTTCTGACTCAGTTTGTAGAGGCTTCTTGTTTCCTGTCAATTTTATAAACCTGCTTCTCCAATCTCTGTTCAATTCTGAGAACCCTTCTATATAGCCTTTCAATAAATTCCCCTTCAGGTGTAGGATGTGGGGTTTATTTCTGTTGTTTGTAACCAAGAATGTGGTAGATCCTGTACATACAGGTAAATATAGACAGCTGGTATAACTGTAAATAGTTGGTACAGCACACATTAATAGGAGAAGGTGTGGTAGGTAGAGACTAGATTTTGGATGACCTTGTTAACTATAGTAAGTTTACATTTCATCTGGAGGGTTGTGGAAATCCACTTAACTCTTTTTTTTTTTCTAAAGTTTATTTATTGGGGCACCTGGGTGGTTCAGTCAGTTAAGTTTCTGACTGTGGCTGGGTTCATGATCTTGCAGTTTGTGAGTTTGAGCCCCGCATCGGACTCTGTTAACAGCTTGGAGCTGGAGCCTGCTTCAGATTCTGTGTCTTCCCTTCTTTCTGCCCCTCCCCTGCTCACACTCTTGTCTCTCTTTCTCTGTCTCAAATAAACATTAAAATTTTCTTTTGAAGTTTATTTATTTATTTATTTATTTATTTTGAGAGACAGCCAGTGTGAGCGGGGGACGGACAGAGAGAGAGGAGAGAGAGAATCCCAAGCAGGCTCCGTGTTGCCAGGGAAGAGCCTGATGCAGGTCTTGAACCTGCAAAGCTGTCAGATCATAACCTGAACTGAAATCAAGAGTGAGATGCTTAACTCACTGAGCCACCCAGGTGCCTGCCCCTCTATTTAACTGTTTTAAACAAAGGAGTAACATCATCTTATGTGAAGATTCTTGTAAAGGCTTTTTTGGAGGATGGATTTGAAGAGAAAGGGAGTGGATATAGGTGAACCAGTTTAGAAAACTTCCCCTGTCAAGTAGGTAAGAGAAGATAGGACTTGAGCTAAGGTGGTGTCAGTGAGATGGAAATAGGAGACAAACTGGATACATAGTAAGGTTACAGAAGAAACAAGGACTTGTTGATTAATTGGATGTGGGGGCAGAAGGGAAGGAAAGAGTCTAGGATGACTTTCAAATTTCTGGCTGAGGAAACTGGATGGATGACGGTGAGGAAGTGAAACAGGGAATACAGGGGCAGGTTGATAATATGCTGTATACTTGGTTGTGTGTGTAGGCTCTGGTATCTGACAGATCTTGGTTTGAATCCTGGCTTTGCACTTATGACCTATGTCATATTGAGCATGTTATGCAACTTGAGCCTCAGTTTCCTCAAATGTAAACCAAAGATAATATAACTTATATCTTGCTTGTGCATGTGTGAATACAGTGTCTGGTATCCAGTAAGCACTATATAACGCTGGCTATTATTACTTCTCAAAGAGGGTTCAGGAAGGAGGCCCAGGAAAAATGGGTGAAAGCTGTAAGAAAGGCTTCTGGGAAAGAACGGTGTTCAAGACAAAAGAGGAAAAATGCAACATTGTGGCAGACCAGTTAAAGCCAGAAGAAGGAGGCCAGACAGGGCTGAACTTAAGCCACGTTGCTGAGAAGATGAGTCACTGGAAGTGCAGGCAGGGCTGCCCAGGCTACAGCTGGACTGGCTGTGGCCAGGCTAGACTGGGCTATAACATGACTTCATTGTCAGTGGGGAATCATGAGGATTGTTCCAGAAGCCTTTTTGTCCTCCTCTTCCTCCCAGAAGGAATCCATTACTTCTTCCTCTTTTATAGGACTTTCCATACCTTGTCTTACTTTCTGGAAGCAGCAGGAAACAGTGGAAAGGGAAAGAAAGCAAGAATTTGAATCCTGTCTAGTTTGGTCCATTGATTTGCTGAGTGCATGCATGTCACTTCACCTTGTCTTTATTTCTAACACGTGAATGAGCAGACCTGCATCCAAAGTACGAAGTGAAGACAGTTGGTGGGTGACCAATAAAAAGGCATACATTAGTATTCTATTAATTTATTGCATATTTTGTCTCCTTGTACCTGTTCTCACTCCCCCTAGATCCTTGAAGACACTAATCGGTTCTAACTCACTTTTGGATCCCTAGCACTTAGCTTGGCCAGGCACACAATTTCATGAATGGATGAATGAAAGAATCAATGAGTGTCCTCAGCCGTAGCAGGCGCGCCAAGGGCCCCGCCCCCTTCCGCTCTGCCCACTAAGCTGGGAGGCCACGGGCGCGTCTCTCGCGACCGTTCGCTGGCGCGTGCGCCGGAGGCCGCGCGC
>NC_043707.1:106439093-106554863 GCF_006229205.1 Suricata suricatta | reverse complement strand
GTTGGCGCGGCAGCGCTGCGGCCCGGGGCCGTGCGGGGCCGGGACAGTTGCGGCGCTGACGCCCAAGGGGCCCAGCCACAGATATGAAGCGGAGCCGCTGCCGCGACCGACCGCAGCCGCCACCACTGGCTGCCCGCCGGGAGGATGGAGCTCAGCGGGTGGCGGAGCTGCCCCAACCCCAGCCCTTGCCGTCGCGCCGGCGAGCGCCTCCAGGGCGGCAGCTACGGGAGGAGCGGACCGGGCCCTCGGGGCCCGAGGTGAAGGAGCAGGTAAGGCGGGCCGGCGTCCGGGAGGGAAAGGATGGGGAGCGGGAGCCTGAATGGGAACGGTGGGGGAGGGGGAATCTCAGGCGGGAAGACTTGGGCTAGGGCATTTGAGGGGTGGGGACTGTGTTGTTCGGCCGGATTAAAGGAAGGTCTGGAGCGGCAGAAAAATGGGGAGTGGAAAAATGGAAGTCTTGGCCTGGGGTTGAATGGGAGGGAAATGGGGGAATAGGGTTTTGGAAAAATGGTCCTATGGGCGTTTGTAGTCCGGGATTCTGGATGCGAAGTAGACGCTGGAATGTGGCCTGGGGGTAAATGAACTGCAAAGAATAGGCTGGGGATACTGAGGAGTTAGCCAGAGAGTTAATTGTGCAAAGTAGGGAAAATCAATATGATATAGTAAATGTTATCGTATTTTCTAGAGGTAGTCTTGACAGTTGTAAAAACAGATGCCATTCCTAAGCGTTCTCTGATTTGGCCATCATTATATAGTATTGTGGAGTGTGCTCAGATATTTAAGATTCTCTTCGGTAACGACCTATTTACGAGAAAGAACTTTTTAAAACACCCGCATGTGTGCAATTCCAAATCCAGTGCTGGGAACAGTATTTATAGAGAGACAGGCTCTACCTTCCAGGAGTTTACCACTGAAAACACTTTCATAAAGCAGTGTAAAAGGATTCATGGACTTTCTGAATGGACAGGATGTGTTTGTATAATTTATTAATCAAGCATAGGTGTACTTAGAAATAGGGGATAAAGGTCAGTTTTATCAGGGAGAAGTTGCCACTAGTAGCTGTAGGAAATGCAGTGAAAGGAGAATATGTGATCCTTGACCTTGTGGGATTTGCAGAAAAATATTCTGTAGTAATGAACTCTAGTGTCAGAGCTCCTTTGCACAGCTGTCTTCCTCCTCTATTTGTTTTTCAAGGGAAAGCTTTTTGTTTTGTTTTGTTTTGTTTGTTTATTTACTTTTGAGAGAGGGAGAGGGAGACACAGAATCTGATGCAGGCTCCAGGCTCTGAGCTGTCAACAGCGAGCCCAACTTGGGGCTCCAACTCATGAGCCATGAGATCATGACCTGAGCTGGAGTCAGATGCTCAACCAACTTGAGCCACCCAGGTGCCCATCCCACCCCCTTTTAAAGTTTACTTATTGGGGCGCCTGGGTGGCTCAGCCGGTTAAGCCTCTGACTTCGGCTCAGGTCAGATCTCACGTTCGTGGGTTCAAGACCCGCATCAGGCTCTGTGCTGACTGCTAGCTCAGAGCCTGAAGCCTGCTTCCCGTTCTGTGTCTCCTTCTCTCTCTGCCCCTCCCCCTCTCATGCTCTGTCTCTCTCTGTATCAAAAATAAATAAAACTTGGGGCGCCTGGGTGGCTCAGTCGGTTGAGCGTCTGGCTTCAGCTTGGGTCATGATCTCACAGTTTGTGGGTTCGAGCCCTGCATCAGGCTCTGTGCTGACAGCTCAGAGCCTGGAGCCTGCTTCGGATTCTGTGTCCCCCTCTCTCTGACCCTCCACTGCTCACATTGTCTCTCTCTGTCTCTCAGAAATAAATAAAAAACATTTAAAAAATTAAAAAAACAAAAATAGATAAAACATTAAAAATTTTTTTTTAAGTTTACTTATTTATTTTGGGGGTGGGGTGGGGAGTGGTAGAGAGAGAGGGGGAGAGAAAATCCCAAGCATGGTCTGTGCTGTCAGTGCAGAGCCTGCTAAAGGCTCCATCTCACCACCTGTGATGTCATGACCTGAGCTGAAATCAAGAGTCGATGCTTAACCAACTGAGCCATCCAGGCGCCCCAAGGATTTAATAAATTAATCCATGTAAAACACTTACTAAAAGCATGATACTAAGAAGCTGTCATATTTTTAAGGAACATGCAAAGAATGTGTGAGTATAGAATTCATATTTTTTAGTGTTCTTGCCTGGCTTGAGAAAGAAATATAATAGAAAAAGATGTATCTTGACCTTTGATTTGTTTGCGTTATTGAACTGTTCTTTTACTTTGTTCAGTTTGAATAGGAGGCTTTAATTCGTGCATTTTTCCTTTTAGAGAAGCTTTTATGAATTTCTTTATTAAGTAACTGGCTCAGGAAATAATATAGTCTCCTTAGGTTTTAGAATGTAATTAAGGACAAATTCAGGCCAAGAAAACCGGATTTAAAAATTCTGTGATATTATTTTAATTGTACCAACTCTAATGTAACACTATTTCCCCAGGGTGAACCTGAGTAGCAGATGTACAAATTCTTTAACTCTTAATGTGTTGGGGATTAACAAGCCACATAGTTTCTCTGCCTATCTTTCAGTAAAACAAAGGTAATATAGTCTTGTCAGGCCTTCTAATTTGCTCAACTGTTTGAAGCTTTATGGAATGTTTTAAAAAGTGAGAGAAGATATAGTTGGTATTAATTTTTAAAAAGTCCTTAAGCTATTTCATCATTTTTAAAAAAGTTTATTTATTTATTTTGAGAGACAGGGAAGGGACAGAGATGAGCGAGGATAGAGAGAACTCTAAGCAGGCTCCGTGCTGTCAGTGCAGAACCTGATGTGGGGCTCAGACTCAGGAACTGGGATATTAATGACCTGAGCCAAAATCAAGAGTCGGACATTCAACTGACTGGCCACCAAGGCACCCCACTTAAGCTATTTCAAAGGTGTGACAGCAAGATAGTTTTGTTCAAGTGACCAAGAAACATCTGAGTCCTGATTTTGACAGTAAGAGCTACTAGTAACTCTCATGCTAGTAGTCTTTCATATTAGAGAACATTAGTTACTGTAACAGATATACTCAAAAGAATCCAGACTAATGGAGGCTCTACCATTTTATGCATATGACTTCTAACGTCTCCTAGAGTTGGTAGGTAGGGGAATCTTGTGGGAGGTTTTGATGGGCCTGGTCTGGAAATGGCTTAATTACATCCACCCATATTCCATTGTCAAAATTCAATCACAGGGGCATGCCTAACTGCTAGAGGGCTGGGAAATACCTAGTTGTGCCCAGGAGGAAGGTGAATCATGTTTAGTCAATAGCTATTCCCTGCTCCAGGCCTCAAACCACAATATAGTCCTCAACGAGAACTACTATGTAGAAATCCTCTTATTTTGGGTATAGACAGTCTAGAAGTGTAGTCTTTCATTTCTTGTAGGCCCAAAGAGTTTTGGGTAATAACCATTTTGAATGCAGGTAAAGACCTTTTTTCAGGAGCTTCTAGGAAATCTGGAAAAACTTGTTTTCTTCTGCCTCTGGCAGAACTAGTCACTGGCAACCCCCTTACTCTTCACTCTTGGTGGCTAGTGAAAGCTGTCCTCAGGCCTTTCTCACTTTGTCAGCCCAGCCATGTGGAAGAGGAAAAAACCCAGAAGGAAGCCAAAGGGATCCCAGAGAGGTGAATGGGTCTCAGCTCTCACTTTAATAGGCTCCTGGAAGGAAACATGGCCCTAGAGAGTCCACCTCCACGTGTACTTTGACTTTTTAAATTACAATAACATACACTTAACATAAGATTAGTGACATTTAGTACATTCAAATGCTGTGGAAGCATTACCGCTCTCTAGTTCCAGAACATTTTCATCATCCCAGAAGGAAATCTTCTACCTATTGAGTTAGTTACTCCCCCTTTCTTCCTTCCTCCTGTCTTTGGTAACCACTAATCTGTTTTCTGTTGCTATGGACTCTGGACACTTCATATGAATGGATTCATACAATATATGGCTTTTTATGTCTGGCTTCTTTCACTTAGCATAATATTTTTGAGATTTACCCATATAGTAGCATTATCAGTACCTTTTTTATGACTAAGTAATATTTCATTATATGGATGTACCACATTTTGTTTGTCATCAGTTGATGGGTATTTGGGTTGTTTTTACCTTTTGGTGATTGAGATGACTGCTATGAAACTACTATGAACATCTGTATATAAGTTTTTATTTGAAAGCCTGTTTTTCTAGTTTTTTTTGTTGTATGGACAGGAGTGGAATTGCTGGATCATATGGTAGTTTTATGTTTACGTTTAAGAGGAACTGCCAAACTGTTCACAGTGGCAGTACCATTTTTTAATTTTAATTTTAATTTTTTGTAAGGTTTATTTTAGAGAGAGAGAGAAAGTGGGGGAGAGTGGCTGGGGAGGGGGAGAGAGAGACAGAGAGAGAGACAGAGAGAGGGAGAGAATCTCAAGTAGGTTCCATGTTCAGTGTGGAGCCTGACAGGGGACTTGATCCCACAACCGTGGGATCTTGCCCTGAGCTGAAATCAAGATTAGATTCTCAACCGACTGATCTACCTAGGCACCTCTAGTGGTCCTATTTTAATATTGCTACCAGCAATGTACAAAGGTTCCAGTTTTACATGACCTTTTAACACTTTTTATCTTAGATTAAAAAAAAACTTAGCCATCCTTGTGGATGTAAGTGATCTCATTGTACTTAAAATTTTTTTTTTTTTAGCTTTTAAATTAAAAAATTAAAAAAAAAAATTTTAAGTAATCTTTACACCCAGATGGGTTCAAGTTCTTTGCCCATTTTTAAATTGGGTTGTTTGTTGTTGAGATGTAAGAGTTCTATATTTACTCTGGATACTGGAATATCTAGATTTCTGATATCTAGAGAATCTGTTATCTTATCAGATATGATTTACAGGTATTCTCTCCCATTTGGTAGTCTTTCACTTTTTTTTTTTTTTTTTTAAAGATTTTATCTTTGGGTTGCTTGGGTGGTTCAGTTGGTTGAGCTTCCGACTCAACTTGATTTTGGCTCAGGTCATGATCTCATGGTTGTGAGATGGAAGGAGCCCCGCATCAGGCTCTGCACTAACAGCTTGGAGCCTGCTTGGGATTCTGTCTCCCTCTCCCTCTGCTCTCTGTGTGCAATTGATGTCTGTCTCTCTCAAAAATCTTAAGTAATCTCTACACTCATTGTGGGGCTCGAACCCACAACTCTGAGATCAAGAGTTGTCTGCTCCACTGACTGAGCCAGCCAGGTGACCCTGTCTTTTACTTTCTTGATGGTGACCTTTGCACAAAACTTTAATTTTGATGACATATAGTTTACCTATTTTTTTTCTTTTGTTGCTTGTGATTTTGGTCACATCTAAGAAACTAGTGCCATAGCCAAGATCCCCATGAAGATTTATCTCTATGTTTTCTTCTAGGAGTTTATGGTTTTAGATCTTATATTTTGGTTTTTGATCTATTTTGAGCTATGTTTTTGTATATGGTGTTTGGTAAGGATCTAACTTCATTCTTTTGTATGTGGCTATTCAGTTCTAGCTATGCTTTGACTTAATTCCTGAGACTGATCCATTCAAGTGAGCCTAACCCATTTAGAACCTCACTCTTTTTGGGGTATGGTTGTGAACTTTTTTGGGTCAGTTATTCTCAGTCTTCAGGGCTAATGGAATTACTTTGAAGGCTTGTTAAAGCATGATGGCTGGGCCTGACACCCAGAATTTCTGATTGAGTAGGTCTGGGATAGGCCTGGGAATTTGCATTTCTAACAAGTTCCCAGGTGATGATGAAAGTGATGCTGCTGGTCTGGAGACCACACTTTTGAGAACCACAGCTTTACACAAAATAGAGTAAAAAGGTAATAAGTATTAGGGTTTTATTTTGCTTAGGTTTTGTATTCTTAACATGCTTTATGGAACATAGTAGATACTAAAATTTAAAATGTTCAATTTTGAGAGAGAGACAGAGACAGAGCATGAGTGGGGGAGGCGCAGAGAGAGAGGGAGACACAGAATCCAAAGCAGGCTCCAGGCTCTGAAAAGTCAGCGCAGAGTCCAACTCGGGGCTTGAACCCACAAACTATGTGATCATGACCTGAACTGAAGTCTGAAGCTTAACTGACTGAGCTACCCAGGCATTCTGCTTTAGATTTTAAAGGAGTAAAATGTTACATTTAAGGGAGTAAAATGTTACAGTTACTATTAGCATCCCTTCCCTTCCCTCTCCATTCCAGGAGGAAACCACTGTGTCAAAGGTGGTGTGTATTTAAATGCTGCATTTATTAATGCAGGAAGAAAAGCAATCCATTACTAAAGATATTTATCAGTAAGATGAAGCAGTATTTGTTTTCAACTTTTATATAAATTATGTATAAATTTTTTTTTTTTGGTTTATTTTTGAGAGAGGGAGAGAGAGAAAGAGAATGGGGGAGAGGCAGAGAGAGAGAGAAGGAAAGAGAGAATCCCAGACAGGCTCCATGCTGTCTGCACAGAACCAGACGTGGGGCTTGATCTCATGAAATGTGAGTTCATGACCTGAGCTAAAATCAAGATTTGGATGCTTAACCATCTAAGCCACCCAGAGGCCCCTGGTTGACTTTTTTTTTTTTTTTTGAGAATTATATGTAACATGGATTTAGCAGACTTTTTTGGTAAAGGAGAAGATAATAAATATTTTAGACTTTGTCATACTCTCTTTTCATAACTACTCATGTCTGTTGTAGCACGATAGCATATATATAATATGTAAATAAGTGAAATTGGCTATATTCCACTAAAACTTTATATTTAGACATTGAAATTGGGATTTCATGTAACTTTCATATTCTTCATATTGAGACTATTTCATGAAATAATGTTCTTTTGATTTGTTTTCCAGCCATTTACAAATGTAAAAACTACTTTTAGCTTTCCGGCTGGATGTAAACAGGCTACAGTTAGGATTTGGCCTGCCAGCTGAAGTTTGCCAACCTTGATCTATGTTAATACATTTAAATCAGTTTCATTAACTTTTTAAAAAGCTTATTTATATATTTTGAGAGAGAGAGAGACAGAGAGACAAAGAGACAGAAAGAACAAGCAGGAGAGGGGCAGAGAGAGAGAGGGAGAGAGAGAATTCCAAGCTAACCCCATGCTGTCAGCATGGATCCTGACGTGGGGCTTCATCTCATGAACTGTAAGATCATATCCTGAGCTGAAATCAAGAGTAAGATACTTAACCAACTGAGCCACCCAGGTGTGCCGGATCAGTTTCATTAATTTTTAAAGGCTATATAGCATTCCTTTGAATAAATGACACTTTATTCATTCTTATAATAACGGACCCTTAAGTTATTTCCATTTTCCCTGTTACAGGTCTACAGTAAATATCCTTGTACTTACCTCCTTCTGCACATGTACAGGGGTTTCTCTTGCTGGATAGTATGGCCAAATTGCTTTCCACAGTGATTATACCAATTTGAACTTTGACTAGTGATGTTTCTGTATGTCTTTGCCAACTCTTGGTGTTATCAGGTTATTACTTTTGGCAGTTTGTTAGGTGTGGATGACTTGTCAGTGTTTTAACTATATTTCCCTAATTGCTAGTGAATTATATTTACTATTTGGATTTTCTCTTATATTTATTATTTGAATTTATTGTCTTGTGACTTCCTTATCCATATAGTTTCTTGTTTTTCTTATGCACTCTTTCATTTTATTTTTCTTATTGTTATGAGTTCTTTATTAATGTAATTTAAATATAAAAGGAGAAAAAGCCTAATGTGGACTAGGTGTGAATTCTCTCAGTAGCTTAGTAGATTTGAATATGAAATGAGGATAAGAATCTCTGTTTTGGGGGCACCTGGGTGGCTCAGTTGGTTAAGCTTCTGACACTTGGTTTTGGCTCAGGTCATAATCTCATGGTTCAGAGTCTGAGCCTGACATTGGGCTCTGTGCCGACACAATAGTGTGCAGTCTGCTTTGGATTCTCCCCCACCCCTCTCTGTACTTTCTCTCAAAATAAATAAACTTAAAAGTTTAAAAAAATGTCTGTTTCGCAGTGTTGTTATTGTTGTTAAATCAAGATTTAGAATTTCTAGTTCGTATCACTAAATGTTTCTATGTTTTTTATTGTGCTTGTTTTTTGGTTACTGCTCTAACTTTATGTGTGGCACAATATTCCGTTACTTTTGTAGCAGGCCACTTCTTTTGATTTTTTTCTTCTTTCCTCTTTTTTTTTAAGCCTTTTTATTGTAAAATATAAGAAGTACAGAAAAGCAGTCAAAACAAATGTATAACTTAATGAATTATTATAAGATGAACACCCTTACAAACTATTACCCAGATCAAGAAAAACAGTTTTGCCCCCCATTCTAGAAATTCCTCTCCCTGTGTCCCATCTCAACCACAGCCCCACTTTCCCTCCGAAAGTAATCACTTGCATTCCCTCCAAAAGTAATTTACTTGGATTTCCTTGTAAGTTTGCATCTAAAGCATTACAATTTAGTCCTGCCCCTTTAAAAACAGGAGATAGTGGTGCCTGGGTGGCTTAGTCCACTGGGCATCGGACTTTTGATTTTGGCTCAGGTCATGATCTCACAGGTTTATGAGTTTGAGCTCCACTTTCAGCACAGAGTCTGTTTGGGACTCTCCCCCTCTCTCTGCCCCTCCCTTGCTTGTGTTCTCCCTCTCTCAAAATACATAAATAAACTTTAAAAACACTAGATATGTTTATTTTATTTTTAAAATTTTAATTATTTTTGAAATGTTTATTTTTTGAGAGAACAACAGAATACGAGCGAGGGAGGGCCAGAGAGAGAGGGAGACACAGAATTGGAAACAGGCTCCAGGCTCTGAGCTGTCAGCACAGAGCCCTACGCGGGGCTCAAACCCACAAACCGTGAGATCATAACTTGAGCCGAAGTCAGACGCTCAACTGCCCTTATTTTATTTTATTTTAATTAAAAACATTTTTTTAATGTTTTATTCATTTTTGATACGGAGAGAGACAGAGCATGAGAGGGGGAGGGGCAGAGAGAGAAGGAGACACAGAACCGGAAGCAGGCTCCAGGCTCTGAGCTAGCTGTTAGCACAGAGCCCGACGAGGGGCTCGAACCCACGAACATGAGATCTGACCTGAGCCGAAGCCGGAGACTTAACGGACTGAGCCACCCAGGCGCCCCTATTTTATTTTCTTAAAGTGTATCCATTTTGAGAGAGAGCAAGCATGCGTGCACATGCATGAGCCCGAACAGGAGAGGGGCACAGAGAGAGAATCCCAAGCAGGCTATCCACAGTCAGCATGGCGTCGGCTGTATCCCGGGAACGGTGAGATCATGGCCTGACTTGAAATCAAGAGTCTGACGCTTAACCGACTTAGCCACTCAGGTGCCCCAAAACTAGATAGGGTCTTAAATCTTTTTTAATCTGTAGCTTTCCCTTCCATGTCTTCCTTTTCCTTAAAATTTATATGTAGAAAAATCCCGAGGCATTTGACCTGTAGGGTTTCCTACTATATAACTATGATTCATTTAAAAATGTTTCCGTGTCCTTTGTATTTCCTGCAAATTGCATCTGGATACAGGGGCTTCATCCAGCCTCAGGTTTAATCCCTTTGGCAAGATTAGAGATGGTTGTAGGTCTCTCAGTAGGCGTTTAATATCTGCTGCTTGCTCTTTGATTTTAGCAGTTGTTGATGCTCAGGGCCAAGATTCAGTAATTGGGAGTTGCTAAAAGGTGATACAATTCTATCATTTTGTTTTCAGTTATTAACTGGAATAACATTTTAAGAAGATGCTTCCTCTCATCTACTATTTAGTTCCCAGTGGTATAGTACATTTAAGAAAGGTTTGATTCTTCCCTTTTAAATTTACCTGGTTTTTAAGATAATGAATTGGTTCCCTGCCATCTTTTATCCGTGTGGTTAGGCATTTAAACCACTTTTTAAAAGTTTATTTATTTATTTTTGGGAGAGGCTGAGAGCACAGTGGGGGAGGGGCAGAGAGAAGTGGACAGAGGATCTGAAGCAGGCTTCTGAGCCCAAGTCTGAGGCTTAACTGACTTAGCCACCCAGGTCAGGGATTTAAATGTACATTTGGGTTTCAGTCCATTTTGATGTGTTTTCTTGTACTAATTGCATCTCGGACTGTCCTCTTGTCTAGAAGCAAATTGGTTCCTTCGTCCTTTGGACCTGATCCTAATAATTTTGATAGTTTTCTTGCAATCTCATGTGTCAAACTGTTATGGGCTCATTTTCCACCTTAGACCTGAAATTAGCTCTTTTTTTTTTTTTTTAAGAACTCTTGGTTTCTTTTAATGGGAAATGGTATTTTAGAACAGTTGCAAACTAGATCTTGATACTCTTTGCTGTTACGTTGGTCATTGTTTCTAAGACTTGTCAGCGGATAGAGTTAAATACATAAACTACCTTGTCACTTACAGTGTATTTGCAAAGGACTATTGAGATTTTTTTTAAACTTAATGTTGTGTACATTATATCAGTATTTTCTCTCTTCCCTACTTGGAATCATTTTCCCAAAGACTCAGGGGGTGAAAGAATTAAGTATTGGAGAATGTCATCAAAAAGACTTTACTGCAGATGGACCTGGGCCCTGGGAGGCTCCTCACCCCTCCCCTATCCTTGGAGTGTAGGTTCTATTTGCCTTTCCTGCTAGAGGCTTCTTCCTTAGAGGCTTAAGGACATAACCTTAAGATAGTGATGTAGTGTTGAAAACACCTGCTTGGTATACAGGACTTCACCTAGTTAAGGCCACTTTATAAACCAAGATCTAGGGGGCAGGTGGAGGGATCTATTTGTCTTGCTGCTGCCCAAGACAGGCCTTGTTATGTAAGTTCCCTTTGGTTATTAATACTGCCACCTACCAACTTGGAGTGGCCTGCCTCATTTTTTTGTCTCTCCCTGCCCTCTGAATACAGGGGCCAGTTTCAGATTACACCCTGGAAGCCTCTGAGAGTGTTTTGAACCAACAATTAGAATATCCAGTAATTATTCATTTGCTTTGTCATATATAAATATATATCTCTAATGGCAATACTAATATACTACCATCAATAATGATTAATGAAAACTGTTAATTTTTTTTGTATATGCTATCTCCACCTTCCCCTTCCATCTTGTGGTTGAAAATGTTTATCTACATTTTCATTTATTCACTTTACAAGTAACTGCATCTTCAATGCTTATCACATGTTGGTATTGCTCTAAATATTTTGATTATGTAAATCTTGTTTTCTGGTAGATTCCTTAGGAAGGGCCTGTTGGAACAGTATTCTCTGAGTTATTTTATATTGGTAACAGTTTTCCTGTGCCCTTTACCTTGAAGGTTAGTTATCCTGGATATAAAATCCTTGGCTCACATTGTCTTTCCTTGAGTATCACATATGCGACTTGTTTTCCTTTCATGCATTGTTTTTCTGATTTTCTTTCATTTGTACACTTTGACCATATTTAAGAAGGGGATTTAAAGTTTACTACTAGGTCTAATGCTGGGCTTCCTCAGGCATGGTTTCTGTTAATTTATTTTGATTCTTTGAATGGCCATAATTTCTCATTTGTTTGTAGACCTTGTGATTTTTTTTTTTGTTGTTGTTGAAAAATGGACATTTGAATATTTGGAAATCACCTCCCCTTTCTCTAGAGTTTGTTGTCTTTAGGTTTTTGAAGGCTGTATTCATCCATTTTTCTAGTGGGTTTTCTTTGCATTTAATTTATTTTTGCAGAAATTGTATTCCTTGCTCTGTGTGTATTGAAGTCTTTGTTCCTTAGCTTGTGTTTTGATGGAGATTTCCTTGATTACCAGGAGCTAAACAAACAAACCTACCTCCTATAGGGTCTTTGTAGATGGACTTTGTGCTTAGCCAGACCTGTAGTGAGCCTAGGGATCAGCCTGAGATGAAAGCTTAGAGTCTTTTCAGGTCTTTCCTGAGCATGCATTTTGTGCTGGGCTTTCTATTTTTTTTAAATTTATTTAATCTCTACACTCAATGTGGGGCTTGAGCTTATAACCTGGAGATGAAAAGTTCTAAGCTCTTGTGACTGAGTGAGCCCCTACCTTGGACTTTCTAAATTACCCTGTATACAAAGGTATTTTTGATTGCGTGAATTTTCCAAAGAAATTCTCCCCTTTTCCTCCCAGGCTTCAGGCAGTCTGTTTTATGTCTCATATTTAATCTCTTGGTCCACGTGGCTATGGGTGGTTGGATCACCTTACAGTGTTTTTGAGCAAAGTTTTTCTACCTTGAGCAGATTCTGAGTTAAGTGAAATACAAGAATGCCTTGTGTCAGTCCTTCAGGTAGCCCCCAGATAAGTTAGAACAGCTGTTAACAATAATTTGCAAAAAAGATCTGTTCTGCTCCTTCTAGAACCAGGGACCAAGGTCCCGCATTGGGACCACCCCCAGATGTCTTCAGAGTACTGTAACATCAAGAAGTGGGTCTGCAAAGGAAAAATAAAAATGCCTCAAAGCTTTCCTACCATTTTTTAGTTGACTTCTTGATTCAGCATTCTTGACTGTAAACTTTTGACTGTTTCCAGAATTCTGACAAAGGTGGTTCTGATAGTTTCTGCTTTTTTTTAGTTGTTTCTGTGAGGAGATGTTAGCTTGCAGCTGTGGGGTTTTGTTTTGTTTTATTTTAGAGTGAGCATGCATGAGTAGGAAAGAGGGAGAGAGAGAAGACCAAATAGGTTTCATGTGCAGTGTGGAGCCCAGTGTGGGGCTTAATCCAACAATCCTGGGATCATGACCCAAGCTGAAATCAAGAGTCAGACACTCAACTGACTGAGTCACCTAGGCGCCCGTTTTGTTTGTTTTGTTTGTGATTTTTTTTTTTTTGGCTGACGTTACCTCATTTGATTTTTAATTTTTGTTTCCCTAATGATAAATGGTGTTGATAATTGTTTTGTATATTCTTTTGCCATAGTTGCCTCTTGTTTGTTGATGTGTCTGTTCAGTCTTTTGCTCATTTTTTAATTGGCTTGTGTGTTTTCTTATTGTGTAAGATCTTTCTGTATAGTAAATGCCAGTCCTTTCTCACATATGTTTTGCAAATAATTTTTCCATCTGTGTGATTTGTTTTCATTTTTTTAACAGTATCTTGAAGAGGAGTAGTTTTTAAATTTGAAGTCCACTGTATAAATTTGTTCTTTTTAAACTTGTGTTTTCTATCTTATCTAAGAACTCTAACTAAAACTTAGAAAAATTTAATCTGAAGTTTTATAGTTTTAGGTTTTACAGTTTGATTCCTGATCCATTTAGAGTTAATTTTTGTCTGTGTTTGATATGCTTGGGGTATGGGTCAAAGTTCATTATAGATAAATAGATAGATAATCAAGCAAAGATTGAGGATGGACTTTGATTAGTGTGGCACTTGGATTTGACTCTTGGTAGGAAGAATCTGCCACAAGGTATAGAATTCTCTTCACCTACTGGATTACTAGTCATTTGGGATAAGACAACTCCTAATGAGAGTTAATCTAAGTTTTTAGTCTGCTACACATGTTTTTAGTTGTGTAGACTCCAGTTTTTCAGCTGTGAATCCTTTCCTTTGAGTCCTTGTATAATAGCATAGTACAGTGTAAGCACAACACTAGCTTTGTGGGTAAAGTTAGTGTGAGATTTGCTTTGGTATTATGGAGGAGGGAGATGGTTCTGAGCCAAGAGAGAGAAGTCTCTGTGAGGACTCCCTGGGCAATAGGCAAAATGGGCACAGTTGGTTCTCTTAATTAAAAGAGAAAGCAATAAGCTCCTAGAGTTGGAAAGAAAATGTGGAGATTCTGTGGTTAGGCAATTTTTTTTTGACAGTTGAACTTTACCTAGCATATGTTAGATATGTTATTGTTATAATATTATAATAAATAAATATAGGTTATGTGTAATTTGTGGGATGCTTGCTATAATTCTGCCTTTTAAAAATTTCACGGAAGAATGTTGTGATACAGGTGAATTGACTTTATTGTAGCATCTACCAAGAACCTGCTTTCATTTAATTAAAGTGGTTGCCAACTTGAGTACTTTATTTAAATTTCAAGTAGTTTGTGATACAGTCTTCACAACTGATGGGTTTATTGGTGTGTTGGTGGGATCATGTTGAAAGTTTTTGACCTAGTCTGGTAGTTCTCAAACTTTCATGTGCTTCAGAATCACCTGGAGGGCTTGCTAAAACACAGATTGCTGGTCCCCTCTGTCAGAATTTCTGATTCAGTAGATCTGAAGTGAAGCCTGAGATTTTGCATTTTTAGCAGGTTCACTGGTCATGCTGGTGCTGTTGGTATGGGGACCACCACATTTTGAGAGTTACTGCATTAGGCCAGCTTTCACCTTACTTTTTCAGTATTTTTGGTGGCACAGTCCATTCCTTTTTAAGGTGGCCTGTTGACTGTTAGACAGCTCTTCCTTCTTCTTTTCTTTTTAAAGTTTATTTATTTATTATGGGAGAGAGAAAAATTGAGAGCGGGAAAGAGAGAGAATTCCAAGCAGGCTCCGTGCTGTTAGCTCAGAGCCTGATGGAGGGCTTGAACTCACAAACTGTGATATCATGACCTGAGCTGAAATCAAGAGTCGGACGCTTAACCAACTGAGCCACCCAGGAGCCCCTAGACAGCTCTTTCTTCTAACTAAACCTACTTTATCTGTTTTTTTCTTTTTTAAAATTTTTTTAACGTTTATTTATTTTTGAGAGAGAGACACACAGAGAGTGAGCAGGTGGAGGGTCAGAGAGAGAGGGAGACAAAGAATCAGAAGCAGGCTCCAGGCTCTGAGCTGTCAGCACAGAGCTCAACAGATGTGGGGCTCAAACCCACGAATTGTGAGATCATGACCTGAGCTGAAGTTGGCTGCTTAACTGACTGAGCCACTCAGGTGTCCCTCTTTATCTGTTATTTTCATCCATTAGTTCTAGTTCTGTCCTCAGAAGTTAGAAGTTTCCTGTAATGTAGGAAATTACTCATGTCTCCTTTGTTTCTTTTCTTTCAGGTTAAATGTGTATAGTTACCCTTATAGTTATTGGGAAAGTACTATAATTTGTAGTTAATGCTAATATTTTCTATTGTCATAGCAGTGTTTTATTTGTAAATTTGTTCTCCTCTCCTTCTATATTCCCATTCTTGGTAACCATACTAGCCAAGCCAGAAACCTGTAAGTCTTCCTAGACTCTTTCTCCTCCTTAACTCCCTATTTGGCTTAAGAATCATTTGATTGTAGAAACTATAGAAACCAATTTAATCTAGTTTAAGCTGAAAGGAAGAGTTTAAAAGGTACAGTGATATCCCATTGAACCTGAAAAATGTAGCTTGGATGGATCTTATAAGTGACTAGAATGGAAACTAGAAAACTGTATGAAGTAAGTTAGTATGGAAATTAGTAAGGAAGTTCTACCTTCTATACACTTCTTCTTTTTCTCTTGGATTATGTGTGATTTTGTATTATTTGTTTCATTCTGTCCTGTCCCTTAATGACTTCTTGGGTAAATTTAGTTTTAAGAAGTCCAGTTTAGTTGATTCCATCCATATTAACTTTTCCTGTTTATTTATTTTAAAAAAGTTTGTTTTTGAGGGAGAGTGTGAGCAGGAGTGTGAGCAGGGGAGGGGCAGAATGAGAGGGAGAGGTAGAGCGAGAATCCCAAGCAGGCTCCATGTTGTCAGCACAAAGCCTGAGGCAGGGCTTGATCTTCTGAAATATGAGATCATGACCTAAGCTGAAATCCAGAGTCACACAGTTAAACGACTGAGTCATCCAGGTGCCCCACATTTTTCACTTTATATAATCTATTCTGGTGGAAGCCTGGGTAGGGCTTGGAAGGGAACACAAGGGGCTTTCTGGGGTGCTGGGTTATGTCTTTTTTTTCTTTTAAATATATGTCTTGACGCTGATTACATGGGTATGGTTAACTTGTGAAAATTCATTGAGTTATATGCTTGGATATGTGCACTTTTCTGAAATGACTGATATACTTCAGTTAAAAAAAAAAAAGACATCCTAATTTAAAAGTTAAATTTCAGGAGTTCCTGGCTTGTTCAGTTGGTGGAACATGTGTCTCTTGATCTTGGGATTCTGAGTTTGAACCCCACATTGGGTGTAGAGATTACTTAAAAATAAAATTGTTTATCCAATTTAATTTATATTTTCTTCCCTTTGCAAGGTTTTGACAGGTGAGACTCAGAATAAGAAGGGACATGATTTGCTTTTATTTTTCTTTTCTGTTTTCTGGCTTTTTTCCCCCTTTGGTATATTATGATAGGGAATAGGGATATTGAAAAGGCTAGGACTTTCTCTTAATTGGTGGTGTTCTAGTCCTGTGTTGGTGGTTGTTCCATTTCTGGCTAAGACTCATTGCTCATCCATACAGTATAGCAGGCATCCCAATGCTGGATTCCTGATGTAGCTGATTTGTAAGTTATTTTGGGGATGAGTCTTTTGCCTCTCTCTGTTTTCATATAGGATATTACTTCAGCTTGATATCTTCCAATGCTTCTTACTCCACCTAAAGCTGCTTACTCGGGGTGTTGCCTTTATGAGTGGCCAGCCCTTTTTGCTTGGTTATCAGTAGTAGTGCCCAAACCTTGCTTCCTTCCATGCTTTCTCCTTGATGCATAGGTAGTATTTCATCCTTAACACACTGATGGTGGGAATATAGAGTGCTATCTTGCTGTCTTCTCTTTTTGTATTAGCTACTGCTTCCCATTTCCCTTTCTCCCTGCTCACTTCTGTTATAGTTATCTTGACACACCATTTGCTTTAATGGTAAGTGCCTAAATATCCCACTATATCATTTTATCCATTTACTACCAATTTAAAAATACTGTTTCCTTGTTTCTTCTGTTCTTTTTATTTAACTTTACTCTTTCTATGCGTGGGCATTTGTAAATTATACTCTGGATAGCCACCACCAACCAGTATTAGTGTGTTTGTGAACATGTTTGTGAACCCACCAATCATAGTGCATGACCTGATAGGTTTTTATTTATTTCTCTAAAATCTTAAGGAGGTTGGCATTTTCCCATCCCCCCCCCCCCCCCGTGGCTTTTACTATTTTTGAGTCTTGTTCTTCGGATGGCAGGTAACATAGATTTGAGTTATTATGTTTCCCATTTTGTCTTTTTCCTGTCTATATCACTTTGACGTGCTATTGTTTTAGTTTCCTTCATTGAAATGTGAAAGAGATGTCTCATTTGCCTTATTTTTTAAAAAATAGTTTTTCTTTCAATCTTGCCAGTCAGGTGGATGTTTGCTTCAAAATGTCTGAATCTTGATGAGATATTGGACATTGCTTACTGAGTGAAGAGGAATAGGCATTGGGCTGGAGTAGGATGAGCTGGACTAAACTGAAGACAAATGGGAGGCTCTGTCAGTGTTTCATATTGTCTGTATTTTCTCTGTGGTACTTAAATTTATTTTATTTTATTTTTTTAGAGAGAGCATGACCTGGGGAGTGGCCAGATGGAGAGAGAGAGAGAGAGAGAGAGAGAGAGAGAGAGAGAGAATCCCAAGCAGGCTCCATACCCAGTGTGGAGCCTGACATGGGGCTCTGTCCCAGGACCTGGGATCATGACCTGAGCCGAAATCAAGAGTTGGATCCTTAACTGACTAAGCCACCTAGGCGTCCCTTCTTTTGCATTTTATAATCAGTGTCCCATAGCCTTCATAGCATACCCAAACAGCTTTTACTAAGAAATACGTTTTTGGCTTTAGCTATGGATCAAGAAGTATAAGGGATGCCTGGGTGGCTCAGTCGGTTAAGTGTCCGACTTCGGCTCAGGTCATGATCTCATGTTTGTGGGTTCAAGCCCCGTGTTGGGCTCTGTGCTGACAGCTCAGAGCCTGGAGCCTGCTTCAGATTCTGTGTGTGTGTCTCTCTCTCTCTGCCCCTCCCCCTCTCATGCTCTGTCCCTTTCTCTGTCTCAAAAATAAATAAAACATCTAAAAAAAACCCATTTCTTAAAAAAGTATAAAATGCTGGCACTATTTAACTGTAATTGTTGTTTACTATAAAGTCCTCCTACTTTCAGAAAAGACATTAAAGACTTTATATATTACCTTTTTTTTCTTTGAAGGATGTGATATCTGGACTTAGTCCCCTGCTTTTCAGGAAGCTCAGTAATCCTGACCTGTTTTCATCCACTGGAAAAGCTAAACTTCAACGACAACTTAGTCAGGATGACTGTAAGTTGCGGAGAGGAAGCCTGGCCAGTTCTCTGTCAGGTGAGTATCTAATATTTTAAAAAGTTTTTATTTATTTTGAGAGAGAGAGAGAGAGAGAGAGAGAGAGAGAGAGAGAGAAAGTGAGAGAGAGAGCGCACGCGCACGAGAGAGAGAGCTCGCAAGTGGGAAAGGGGCAGAGGGAAGGTTGGGGAAGAATCCCAAGCACACTCTGCACCACTAGAGCAGAGCCCCATGTGGGTCTCAAACTCACGAACTGTGAGATCATGACCTGAATCAGATGCTTAACCAACTGAGCCATCCAGGCACCTCTCTAATTTTGTTATTTAAGAAATATGGGACTGTTTTGTCAATATTTAAGGGTGCATTGGTGGACTTGGCATTTTCTTCTCTGGGGGTAGTTTTGTATAGAACACTTAAGGGAAGGGTAAGGTATCTTCCTGTCTTTACTAGTTCCTTGTGACGTCTCTGAATGGTGGCCTTCTGAACCTGTTAGATATCTCTTATTTGACCACTATCACTGGTTATTCTCTTTGTTTTCTTTTTAAATTTTATGATTTTTATTTTTGAGAGACAGAGAGAGACAATGCGAGCAGGGGAGGGTCAGAGAGAGAGGGAGACACAGAATCCGAAGCAGGCTCCAGGCTCTGAGCTAGCTGTCAGCACAGAGCCCGACGTGGGGCTCGAACCCACAACCATGAGATCATGACCTGAGCCGAAGCCGGACGCTTAACCGACTGAGCCACCCAGGCGCCCCTGGTTATTCTCTTTGAATTTGACTTTTGCTTTTTGCTTGCTTCTGTGGACTTCACATCCTTTGCTTCTTTTGATTTTCTTTCTTTTTTTATTTTTGGGTTTACTTATTTATTTTGAGAGGGGAGGAGGTGAAGAGAGAGAGGGAGAGAGAAAATCCTATGCAGGCTCAGGCACTGCCAGTGCAGAGCCTGATGCGAGGCTTGAACTCATGAACTGTTATATCATGACTTGAACCAAAATCAAGAGTCAGACATTTATCCGATTGAGTCACCCAGGCACCCTTTTGATTTTCTTCTTTTTTTCCCCATTTTCAAAATCCATTCCAAAGCCTGCAGTGCCTCCTCTCTTTCCCCATTGAAAAGTCTTTAAAAAATTCAAGAGGAAGAAACAATACAAGAAAGTTATAGTCCAAACAGGAAACCATTAAAGTGTGACGTAATTTTAAGCAATCAATAGAATATTAAAAAAGAGAGAATCCATTTGACCTCAGCTAAAAATATTAGAATAATAGAGAAGAAAATGTAATCCTACCGTACTCCTTAGCCTAAAAGTAAACAGTTTTTAGTTTCTTTTTATTTTTGTCCCTTTTCAGGGCTATGTTCTTGGCTTTATCTTTGTACTCTTTTATTGGAGTTGTTATTTTGCCAGGCATATATTTAATCATATAGAGCCATTTTTTGGTTTCTTTTCATAGCAGAATGCTATGAATGTAAGGATATGTTACCTTTTAAATTATGTATGAGTAAATAGATTTTTGATTTTTGTATCAAAAATTTTTTAAAGTTTTGTTTCTGAATCAACTCTTTCTTTTGAGCACCTAACAACTAGAATCCATTGCTTTGCTCTGAAATGCCAAATCCCTTCTATCCTGTGAGGTAATTGTCTGGCTGCTGTGTGGTATAATATGGGAATGTGGTTGTGTGTGTGTAGAGATTTTTAGTTAATATGAGTTCAGCATTGTGTCTTAACTCTATATCCTCTTTGGTATCTTGTATTTCTGAATACTGAAGTTATCTGAGATTTTGCAGGGTAGCCTAATAGCTCATTTAACTATAGTTTCCTCTAAGCTGATTATATACCTTGTGTCTTTCTTTGCCCAGTTCCATTGGTTATGATTCACTTATCTGCTTTGGATTTTCCCCACATTTTGTTCATTTTCTCAGTCAGTCCCCATCCCTCATTATAGCCTTTTGTTTGTATATTTTACTTCTTTATTTTCATTTACTGTCTTGGGTAACAAAAGATAAAAGTGTGTCCTCAGCCAGCCATCTTTTAACTGGATTGTTCTACACAGTAGCCTTTTGAATCATTGTAAGAATAATTATTTTTAAGTTTTCTTTTTTGAGTTCTTTCTTTACTAAAAGGCTGGTTGCTCCATTTGTTCATATTGTTCCTTCTTACGTTATTTTCCTCAAATTCTTGGCGAACCTTGGTATACTGTGAGCCCAGACTTGTATATGTCCAAATGGGTTTCTTTTCAGGTGTATAAGCCCTTTTACCCAGCAAGTCCTTAATTTTGAAGAGAGATAATGCTATGATACTAGCCTTTTTATAGGTGGATAGGGTAAGTCAGTGACCTAGCTTTCCTTTAGAATATATAGATGAGGAGTAGGCAGATCATCTGGAGAATATTGCAACATTTGCAGAAGGAAGGAAGGTAGGCAGGCAAGCAGGCAGCCTCTACTCTGGCCTTATGGAAGTTTTGAGTAGAGAACCATTCTTACTTTTTGTAAAGGGTTTTATGGAAAGGCTTTTTAGTAAAGCATACATTTGAAAAGAGACTTGAAAGGTAACTAGATTTTTAAAAAACATTGCATGTTTCTGATTAAAAGTAAATATACCATAGGGTGCCTGGGTGTCTCAGTTGGTTGAGTCTCTCCAGTTCTTGATTTCAGCTCAGGTCATGATCTCATGGTTTGTGGGTTCAAGCCCCATGTTGGGCTCTGTGCTGAACATGGAGCCTGCTTGGGATTCTCTCTCTCTTTCTCTCCATCTGCCCTTCCCCAGCTCACACATACTCTATCTCTCTCAAAATAAAATACATCTTAAAAAAGATATGCCAGTAATAAAAAATTTGAGTTCAAAGAGATGCATTATTGTCAGAGTGAAAAGTTCTTCTTAATCTTTTGTTTCCTTCTCTCCAACCATTTATATATGCTCCATTATATTTAAATATGCATTTAAAAATTTATGTAACTACACATAAACTTTATTTTAAAAATCAAAATTGGAATATATGCCACATACTTCCTTTCTGCTTTTTATACTCAACAGGAAATTTTGAATATTTTTTCTCTTAAAAAAAATTTTTTTTTTAGGTCTTTATTTTGAGAGAGAGACAGAGACAGAGAGTGAGCAGGGGTGGGGCAGAGAGAGAAGGAGACACAGAATCCTAAGCAGGCTCCAGGCTCTGAGCTGTCAGCATGGAGCCCGGTGTGGGGCTCAAACCCATGGACTGTGAGATCATGACCTGAGCTGAAGCTGGACACTTAAACAACTGAGCCCCAATTGAACATTTTTCTCTTGACTACATGTTGAGGTGCCTCATTATTATTTAAAAAAAATTATCTTTATTTTTGAGAGACAGAGGGAGACATAGTGCAAGCAGGGGAGGGCCCAGAGAGAGAAGGAGATACAGAATGTGAAGTAGGCTCCAGGCTCTGAGCTGTCAGCACAGAGCCCAACATAGGGCTTGAACTCCTGAACCATGAGATCATGACCTGAGCTTAAGTTGGACACTTAACCAACTGAGCCATTCAGGTGCCCCAAGGTGCCTCATTATTTTTAATGGGTTCAGCATTTCATTATGTGGAGATATTAGAATTTCTTTAAATTATAATGAATGTTTATCTTATTTCCAGTTTTGTTCTGGAGAGCATTGCTAAGGTGAGCATTCTGTACTATTATTTTTTTCATTCTATTGTATTCCTACAAGTGGAATGCTGGGTTCAAACATTTGAATTAAAATTTTAATAAGTTTTACTAAATTGCCCTCCAAATAATTTGCATCATGTTTTGTTGCAATAAAAGGATATGTTGTAGCAAAAACAAAACTAAAAACTCCATTTGCTCACACCTTTGTTACACTGGGTATTTCCATGTTGAATAGGATTTTGCCAGGAAGAGGAAGGGGTTTTTTTTTTTTTTTTTTACATTTATTTATTATTGAGAGACAGAGAAAGAGCGGCATGAATGGGGGAGGAACAGAGAGAGAAGGAGACACAGAATCCAAAGCAGGCTTCAGGCTCTGAGCAAGCTGTCAGCACAGGGCCCGACGCAGGGCCCGAACCCGCAAATCGCAAGATCATGACCTGAGCTGAAGTTGGTCTCTCAACCGACTGAGCCACCCAGGCGCCCCAAGAGGAAGAGTTTTCAAGTGAATTGGGTGATCAGGATAAAGCTAGGTGAAAATACAGGGCATAATTGATATTGAGTGAGCAAATGGGTATGGAGAAGAGTTGAAGGAGATGAGGCCAGGAAAGTAATCTGGATTTATTGAGGATTTCTTTGTTTTATTTTCTTATTTTTTTTAAGTAGGCTTCATGACCAGCATTGAGCCCAATGTGGGGCTTGAATTCACATGACCCTGAGTTTAAGACTAGAGCTGAGATCAAGAGTCAGACACTTAACCAGCTGAGCCATCCAGATGCCCCAAGGATTTCTTTAGTTTTTTAAAAGTTTGGCTAATTATTTTAAACAGTAGGGAGTCATCAGAAAAATTTTAAGGCAGGGAATGATATCACATTTGTTCTGGTTAAATCACTAGCAGCAATGTGAAGAACATTATGAAGGAAGAGGTTGAATTGGGACTTGCACTTCAATTAGAAAGTCATTGCAATTCTAGATACTCCATCTTTGTAAGTGACTTTCTTGTAGTCTTTCATTGGGATTAAGTTAGTCATCCTGGACTGAACACATGGAGTCTGGCCAGAGTATTATAGGTTCAGTGTTTGTCTTCTGGAAACCAAGGGGCCAAACTTGCCTAGAAGAAGATGTCTGCTCCACTCATGTTGTATTGAGTTGGTGAGAAACTAAGCATGGAGGAGACTGGAAAACTCCTAGCCTGCTAGGTTGGATGTCGAAGTTGGGGGCTGACATGGTGGTGGGTATTACAGAAAATTTTATTTTATTGTATTTTTTTAATGTTTGTTTATTTTGAGAGAGAAAGAGCATGTGCGTGAGAGAGGCAGAGTGAGAATCCTAACCAGGCTCTGCACTATCAGCACAGAGCCCAATGTGGGATTTGAACCCACAAACTGTGAGATATGACCTGAGCTGAAGTTGGACACTTAACCAACTGAGCCACCCAGGCCCCTGGAAGTTTTTTTAAGTATATTTATTTTTGAGAGAGAAAGAGAGAAGATGGTGGGGTGGGGGTGGGGTGGAGACAGGGAGAAAGAGGATCCCAAATAGGCTCCATGCTGTCAGTGCAGAGTATAATGTGGGGCTTGAACCCACGAATAGTGAGATCATGACCTGAGTTTGAAACCAAGAGTTGGATGCTAACCAACTGAGCCACCCAGGACCCCAAGGCAGTTGGAATTTTTAAAGGGCTACAGATTCTAAAATATGTATGGCAGAACTTCATTTTGTTTTGAATTGGTATACTTTTATCCACTTGGTATCAGTGTGTATTTTCACTTGTTAGTTAATAAATAATTACAAGTATGTTTTCCGACCTTTTGTTTGAAGGTAAGCAGCTGCTCCCCTTGTCCAGCAGTGTACATAGCAGTGTGGGACAGGTGACTTGGCAGTCTTCGGGAGAAGCCTCAAACTTGGTTCGAATGAGGAACCAGTCTCTTGGACAGTCTGCGCCTTCTCTTACTGCCGGCTTGGTAAGTGTTAGTAAAGATGGTCCCTTGCTTTATGAACAAATTCTTGATTGTCTTTTGTCATGGCCACATTTATTATTTTTCTTTCTAGGATTTGGTTAGTTTAATTTTTCAAAATGAAGTATAGAAAATGGGATTTAATTGAATATATTCTGATTGCTCTCGTATGCTATCACTGGTACTGATTATGTGGGGAGAGTCAGGAAGATTCAGTATGATTGAATGAGTGAATATGTTTTTCTGGGAGAGAGCATTCTTATAGGCAGGATTCTTCTTTTAAGTTTTTATTGTTTTAGATATTTGTTTATTTTTGAGAGACAGAGACAAAAAGACAGTGAGAGCAAGGGAGGGGCAGATAGGGAGACACAGAATCTGAAGCAGGCTCTGGGCTCTTGAGCTGTCAGCACAGAGCCTGACGCAGGGCTTGAACTCATGAACTGCGAGATTGTGAACTGAGCCAAAGTATGAACCTTAATTGACTGAGCCACTCAGGTGCCCCCTTATCAACAGAATTCTTAACCTTGTGAAGTTAGGTTGCTTCTGTGTAGATCTCTTTGATATACACATTTAGTACATGCAGATAGCATAGGGTAGTGGGCACTTCAGTATATCCTGGATGAAAGAATGGGCCTTTTCTTTGTCTAGGATTTGTATGATAGACAGGATCTAATAAAAGTTAAGCCGTGTAATCTGAGAAGGCTGTTTTTTTGCCTATGATTGCATCTTCTACTCTTTAACCTTTAGTACCTCTGCCTTTTTACTGAGGGTACCCATTGACTTCGTGGTGATCTCACATTCTTCTATCTAAAGGACAAAGCACACTAGGAATTTTCAGGGTACAATAACAGACACTTGTTCCCATTAAAATATAATCTCATCTATTCTTTGAGTTTATAAATCTTTTGGCATGTATGGATTAGAAAGCTTTGTCCATTTGTCCATCCTGGAAAGTGAGGATAGGGGAAGAAGTCTTATAGCAAGTGGGATATTAATTTTTGGATCAGATTTCCTTTTGACCTGAAGTTTGTGACTTTAGGCTACAGGGAAAATCGGGAACTTTCCCACTACCTAACTTTTTATTTTGAAAAGTTCAAATACAGGGAATACCCATATAAACTGACTTCGGTTGGCCGATTTGGTTGTAATTTTACATTTGCTAGGTTTGTTTTATCTGTGTATATTTATTTATTTTTTTCCTGAAATATTTCAAAGTAAGTTACAGACCTTATAAGCCTCACCTTTAAGTATTTTTTATAAGCTCAAGGATAGTCTCCTAAATAACTATAGTATATTATCAGATCCAATAAGTATAACATCAGTTTAATAATAGCATTTAATAAAGACCATATTCAAATTTTCCCACTTGTTCTCAACATGTCTATTAAAACCCATGTTGTCTTCCTTTTAACCTCTGGAATGTAAAAAAAATATAGATTCATGTACCATCATAAAGATTTTGGTCCAGTGGTACTGGGTTGGTCCCAGGGATCTGTATTTTCTTTAAAGCATTATAACTCATTGTAACATGTACCTTTTGAGAACTATTGCCACTACAGGCGAATGTTTTATTTTAAGGTGTTGTATTGCAGAGGGAATTCCTGGACTGATGTTGTGGAGTCCTAGCCTAGGCCAACTGAAGTAGAGAATATTCCTGCGTTACTTTTTTTTTAAAAGCTTATTGAGATATAATTCACATATGATATAATTTATCCATTTAAATTGTGCTATTCAATGGTTTTTAGTATATTCACAGATATATGCAGCTGTCACTGGTGAATTTTAGAACACTGTCATCACTTAAGAAAGAATCCCTATACCCTTTAGATGTCACCTCTTTATCCTCCCATCCCCCCAGCTCAATGTAACCATTAATCTACTTTATGCCTCTGTACATTTGCCTATTCTGTACATTTTATATAAATTGAGTCATACAATGTGTGGCCTTTTTTTTGACTGCCTTTTTTCAGTTAGCATGACTTTTTAAAAAATATTTATATATTAAAATATTTTTAAATTTTTTAAAATGTATTTTTGAAAGACGGAGACAGCACGAGCAGGAGAGGTGAGAGAGAGAGGGAGACACAGAATCTGAAGCAGGCTCCAGGCTCTGAGCTAGCTGTCAGCACAGAGCCTGACGCGGGGCTCGAACCCACGAACCGTGAGGTCATGACTTGAGCGAAGCCAAACACTTAACAAACTGAGACACCCAGGCGCCCCCCAAAATAGTTTTTTTTGGGAGAGAGAGATTGAGGAGGGGCAGAGAGAAAGGGAGATAGAATTGAAACAGGCTCTGTGCTGTCACTGCAGAGCTGGATGCAGGGCCTGAACTCAGAAACTGTGAGATCATGATCTGAGCCGAAGTTGAACACTTAGCTGACTGGGTCACTCAGGTGCCCCTAGCATGACTTTTTAAAAAAATACTGTATTTATTTATTTTTGAGGGGGGTGACGGAGCAGCAGAGAGCGACAAGGAGAGAATCCCAAGCAGGGATCGTGCTGACATGCTGCCCTCACAGAGCCCAATGTAGGGCCTGAACCACAAACCATGAGATCATGACCTGAGCTAAAATCAAGAGTCTGTCACTAAACTGACTGAGACACCCAGGCGTTCCTCTAGCATGGCATTTTTAAGGTCTGTCTATGTTGTAGCATGTAACAGTACTTCTTTTTTTATTTTATTTTATTTTATTTTTTTATCAGTGAACAATATTCCATTGAATGAATATACCACATTTTGTCAGTTGACGGATATTTGGGTTTTTTCTACCTTTTCGGTATTGTGAATGATGTTTCTGTGACCATTAGTATAAAGATTTACATGTGAATATGTTTTCATTTTTCTTGGATATTTACTTAAGAGTAGAATTGTTGGGTTGTATGATAACTTGATTTAACATTAAAATTTTTTTTTCTTAACACTTATTTATTTTTGAGAGAGAGAGAAACACAGGGTGAGTGGGGGACAGTCAGAGAGAGAGGGAGACAGAGAATCAGAAGCAGGCTCCAGGCTCTGAGCAAACAGTCAGCACAGAGCCTGGTGCAGGGCTGGAACCCATAAACCATGAGACGATGACCTGAGCTGGAGTCGGTCCCTCAACCGACTGAGCCACCCAGGCGCCCCTGTTTAACATTTTAAACATAAGAACTGACAAGCTGTTTCCCAGAGTGGCTGTACCATTTTAAACTTTTTTTTTTTTTAATGTTTTATTTATTTTTGATACAGAGAGAGACAGAGCATGAAAGGGGGAGGGGCAGAGAGAGAAGGAGACGCAGAACCGGAGGCAGGCTTCAGGCTCTGAGCTGGCTTTCAGCACAGAGCCCGACACAGGGCCCGAACCCACGAACGTGAGATCTGACCTGAGCCGAAGCCGGAGGCTTAACCGACTGAGCCACCCAGGCGCCCCTGGCTATACCATTTTATGCTCCTGTCAGCAGTATATGATATCTTCACATCCTCATTAACATGTGTTATTGTCTGTCTTTGGTTTTAATTATCATAGTGGGTCTCAAGTGGTATCTTGTGGTTTTGATTCACATTTCCCTGATGACTAATGACATTGAACATCTTTTAATGTGATTATTGGCTATTTGCAATTTTTTTAAAAGAACTGTCTATTCATATTCTTTGCCCATTATAAGAGCTGGTTTATTTATCTATTTTGAGATTTGTTAAAGAATTCCTTTTTTTTAAAGTTTATTTTGAGAGAGAGAGTGTGCTTGCAAGAGGCACAGAGATAGAGAGATAGCAAGAGAATCCCGTGTAGGCTCTGCATTGTCAGTGTGGAGCCTGGCACGGGGCTTGATCTCATGAACTGTGAGATCATGACCTGAGTCAAAATCAAGAGTTGGACACTTAACTGACTGAGCCACCCATGTGCCCCTCTTTCTTTTTTCCCTTTTTTTTTTCCCTTTTTTTTAGATTAAAAAAAAACCCTTTTTAATGTTTATTCATTTTTTTGAGAAAAAGAGAACATAAGTGGGGGAGCAGTAGAGAGGGAGAGAGACACAGAATCCAAAGCAGGCTCCAGGCTGTGAGCTGTCAGCACAGAGCCCAGTGTGGGGCTCGAACCCACGAACTGAGAGATCATGACCTGAGTTGAAGTCAGCTGTTTAATCAACTGAGCCACCCAGGCGTCCCTCTTTTTTTTTTTTTTTTTAAAGAGAGAGAGGGAGAGCAGAAGAGAGGGGGATAGAAGGAGTGAGGGGGCGAGAATGAGAGAGAGAAAATCTTAAGCAGGCTCCATGCTCAGTGAGGAGCCTGACATGGGAATCAATCCCATGACCCTGGGATCATGAGTGGAAAATCAGGAGTTGGATGTTTCACCTAATGAACCACCCAGGCACCCTGTCTTTGTGTCTAACATGAATCCACTGAACTATACCACCCTAAGACTCACTCCGTTTATTCTGCTTTTCTTTAAAAAAAAAAAATCTAAAAATGCTTTCATTTGTTTTTAAGAGAGAGACAGAGTGAGCAGGAAAGGAGCAGAGAGAGGAGACACAGAACCTGAAGCAGGCTCCAGGCTCTGAGCTATCAGCACAGAGCTTGAGGTGGGGCCTGAACTCATGAATGGCAAAAATCATGATCTGGGCAGAGCTCGGATGCTCAACTGACTAAGAAACCCAGGGCCCCTCTTCTGCCTCTCTATTCCCCTAAACCATTTCTTCCTTGGCTGTTCCCTGTCTTATTAAATAGCACCATTACCCACTAAGTAGTTGAAAGCTAGAGACCTGGAAGTCCTTCTTGACTCCTCCTTTACCCTTCTTCCCCTCCCTATCCAATCTGCCAGAGAGCCTTAGCATCTCCAGCATCTCCAGGTGGTCTACTTTTCTTCACCACAGTTGCCCATTCTAGGCCACATTTACATTCTTTTTACTTAGATCATTTTAGCGGCCTCATTATGTTGACAGTGTATTCAGTCTTCTTCCTTTCAAGGCCATTCTTCACTCTAAAGTCTGTTAATTGCAAAACACACATCTGTTCATGTATATTCTTTCTTTTAGTTTTCTTTTTCTTAACTGAAATATAGTTGATACATAATGTTACACTAGTTTCTGGTGTACAACATAGGTATTCAACAAGTCTGTATGTTTGGGGCACCTGGGTGGCTCAGTGTGTTAAGCGTTGGCTTAGGTTCATGAGTTCGAGCCCTGTGTCAGGCTCTGTGCTGACAACTCAGAGCCTGGAGCCTGCTTTGGATTCTCTTGCCTCCCTTGCACCTTCCCCACACACGCTTAGTCTCTGTCTCTCTCAAAAATAAATAAACATTAAAATAATTTAATTTAAAAGCCTTCTGTATGTTAATGGCTGTGTTTACCAAAAGTGTAGCTACCATCTGTCACCACTCAATACTGTTCTAGCGACATTTATCTGCATCACCTATTCTGTACCTTTTTTCTTTCAGTTTTATCTTCCAAGTTTTTCATTTTGTGAATATTTATGGAGTACTAATATTTAGCCATTCATTTGCTTAGACTTTCAATAGCTTCTTTTAACAGTTATTATAATGTATGATAATTAGTAATTATTGATTGAGTTTTCATTGAGATTAGCAAATGGGGAATGAGGAACTAGAGACAGAGACCACAAATGGATGGATTAGGTTCATATGGTTTTTCTTGGAAATCAGAGTGTTGAGTTCAAGTAATTTATACTGAGGTTGGCCTAACCAGTGAACTGTACTGAATAGTGGCATTTAAATAGGAGGATTGTAAATCTCAAGAATCTTTTCATTGGTAGGGTTTGATTCTCCAAATGAACTTTTGGGGTTCTTTTTTTTTTTTTTTAATAAATGTTTATTCTTGAGAGAGAGTGAGTAGAGAAGGGGCAGAGAGAGGGGGACAGAGGATCTGAAGTGGCCTCTGCACTGATAGCAGTGAGTCCGACGTGCGGCTTGAACCCACAAACTATGAGATCATGACCTGAGCCTAGGTCAGATACTTAACCAACTTGGTCACCCAAGCGCCCCTGGGATTCTTTTTTTTTTTTTACTTTGATGGCCAACTTGCCTTTACAAGGATGATGCCTTTGTAGTGTTGAAAAAAACAAAATTTAACCCAAGTAAATTTGAAGATGTAATTGGCTTTATTACATGATTCATGAATCGGGCAGCATCCCATCTAGCAAGTAGAAAGAGCTCCAAGGAGTTAAGCAAGAAAAAAAGATTTTCAAAGGCAGAGAGAGGGCATACCAAAAAAAAAAAAAAAACAAAAAAAAAAAACACAAAAACACCAAACCAAAACCAAAAAACCCAGGAAGGAATTTATTAGGGAATGCATTGTTTAGGCAAGGTTGCCCTCTTAACAGGAGCAGAAGGGGTCTATTAGTATTTTCTGAGTATTGAATAGGAAATTCTATGTGACAGGTTAAAGGTTATAATCCTGGGGGTTGAAACTGCAGTTAGGTATTTATTGGTTTACTGACTTGAAGCCTTAACCCAAGTGACACCATTTTGGGTCTGTGGTTTTCTTTTAAACAATAGGAATGATCATTTGCAAAGAATAACTGTTTCCATTATCATGTTTCTAATTTATATGTAGAATTATATGTGACACATGGCAAGCAATGTATAATTTCTTATAAATGAGTGAATAACTTTTTGGAATATCTTTATTAATGTTATAGCCGGTTGGATTAATACTTGTTTTAAGTATAATGTCTGCAGAAGAAGGTTGATTTAATGTGTTAGGACTGGCCTGAAATGATGTCACATAGACATCTATTCTTGTCCTTGTCTTTTTTTAGAGAGAGAGAGTAGGAGCAGGGGAGAGGGGCAGAGGGAGAGAGAGAGAATCTTAAGCAGGTTCCATGCTCAATGTGGAGCTGGACGTAAGGCTTGATCCCATGTCTCTGGGATAATGACCTGACCCAAATCAAGAGTTGGATGCTCAACTGACTGAGCTACCCAGGCACCCCTTGTCCTTTCCCTAATAATTATTTCCATCAACTTCCTTGATAAAGACCTAGAAAAAACACTTATTACGTATGCTGGGGGTACATTTTCTGTGTTGCATAGATTCAGTCAGAACCTCACAAACAGAAATGATGGTTCAAGAATAACTAGCAAGTGAGATTTAACAGGGAGAAGAGTAAGCTTTTTTTTTTTTTTTTTTTTAAGAGAGAGAGAAAGTGAGTAGAGGAGGGGCAGAGAGAGGGACACAGAGGTTCCAAAGTGGGCTGCATGCTGGCTGACAGCAGAGATCCTGATATGGGGCTTGAACTCATGAACTGAGAGAACATGACATGACCCAAAATCTGATGCTTAACCAACTGAGCCATCCAAGAGGCACAAGAAAAGTAAACTTTAAAGAACCAAAGCTCAAAACCAGATTGAACTTTGAATTTAGGTCATGTTTGAAGACATTTTATCACCCTAAAAGAAAAAGCTCTATCCATTAAGCAGTCACTTTCCATTCCATCTTCATCCCAGCCCTGGCAACTACCGATTGCATTCTGTCTCTAAGAATTACCTGTTCCAGATAATTTAATGTAAATAGAATCATATAATATGGGATCTTTTGTTTCATTTAGCTTCTTTTATTTAGCATGTTTTTGAAGTTTATCCACATTGTAGCATGTATCAGTATTTTATTCCTTTTTAATTTTTAAGTTTACTTAGAGGGAGAGAGAGAGAGTGCATGTGAGCAAGCAAGCAGGTGGAGGAGGGGCAGAGAGCGAGCAAGAGATCTCTAGAAACCCAAGCAGATGCTGCACTGTCAGCACAGAGCCTGATGCAGGGCTCAAACTCATGAACTGCAAGATCATGACCTGACCTGAATGAAGTCAGATGTTTAACCGACTGAACCACCCAGGGCCCTCTCCTTTTTTTTTTTTTTAATTTAATTTATATATTTTGAGAGAGGGAGAAGCCTGAGTAGGCTCTGTGTTGTCCATGCAGAATCTGATGCAGGTCTTGAACTCCAAACTGTGAGATCATGACCTGAGCCGAAATCAAGCCAGACCCTTAACTGACTGAGCCACCCAGGCATCCCAGTACTTTATTAATTTTTATGGCTCAATAAAATCCCATTTTATGGATATTACACATTGTTTGTTCACTCATCAGTTGACAGATGTTTGGGCTGTTTTCCACCTTCTGGCTATTGTGAATAATGTTGCTATGAGCATTCATGTACAAGTGTTTGAATTCCTGGTTTCAGTACTTTTGGGTATATACATAGCAGTGGAATTGCTAAATCATGGTAATTCTGTGTTTAACTTTTGAAGAACCACTAACCTGTTTTCCACAGTGGCTGCATCATTTTGGGTTTTCACAAGTAATGTATGAGAGTTCCAATTTCTCTATATCTTGACTAACACTTGTTGTTTTCTTTTTCCTTTTTCTTTTTTTTAAATTTCTAGTCATTCTAATAGGTGTTTAGTGACTGAAGATTTAAGGCTTTCATTATCATTATATTTTTAACTTAATATTTCAGAATTTTGTTGAGGTGGGCATATATAGGATATGCTTTTAAATTAAGAATTAAAAATCCATGATACTACTTAGAACCTTTCCCCCTTCATTCTTAACTGTCAGTGGTTATTCTTTAATTATCACCCGTGCCTTCAAAGAGAAATACTCATAGATATTTGTGTTAGCCACTTCTGTGTTCAAGTGATTCTAAACTCAGCAACTTCCACTTTCAGTCTATAGCTGTTGCTCTGCATTTTCTACTGTGAGAGTTGGAGATTTTTGTGTCTGTTTTGTAATCAGGTGTATTGAGGTATAATGTACATAGGATAAAGTTTACCCATTTTAAGTGTACAGTTTGGGTTTTTCCAGGTGTGTACAGTTCTGTCACCACCACCAAACCATGATACAGTATAGAAAATCATGGTACTGAAATTTCTGTCACCCCAAAATATTCCATCATGTCTGTTGTTTGCAGTTTTTTCTCCCCCAGCCCCAGCTCTTGGCAGTCACTGATCTGTTTTCTGCTGCTGTGGTTTTTGCCTTTTCCAGGATCTCGTATAAATGGAAGCATACAGAATGTAATCTTTTGTGTCTTGACTTCTTTCACTTAGCAAATGGTTTTGAGATTCATTCACGTTGAGTATCAGCAGTTCTTTTTTATTGCTGAAAGTATTCCTTGGGCATGGGTATAATCAGACTTTGTTTACCCATTCATCAATTGATGATCATTTGGATTGTTTCTAGTTTTTGCCTGTTATGGAGAAAGTTCCTGTGAAAGTTTGTGTACAAGTATTTGTCTGAACTTACGCTTTAATTTCTGTTTGATAAATACCTATGCATGAGATTTCTGGGATACATGGTAAATGGTAAGTGTATGTTAATCTTTATGAGAAGCGGCCAAGCTGTTTCACAAAGTGGCAGTTTTGCATTTCCACCAACGTTTGCCTCACATCTTTGTCAGTACTAGGTATTATCATTTTAATTATAGCCACCCTAATGGGTATGTAAGCGTATTTCATTGTGATTTTAATTTGCATCTCTGATGGCTAATGAGGTTGAATTACTTTTCAAGTGTTTGCCGTTTGCAAATCTTCTATGATAGGTACCTGTTAAAATTTTTGTCTGTTAAAAATTTTTTAGGTTATCTATTATTGAATCTTAAGGGTTTTTTGTTTATACGATATTAATTGTATATCAGATATATGCTTTCTAAATATTTTCTCCTGGTCTGTGGCTCACATTTTCATTTTCTTTCAGTGTTTATTTATTTTGAGAGAGAGTGCTCACAGGGGAAGGGCAGAGAGAGAAAGAGAAAGGGAGAGGAAGAGAGAGAATCTCAAGCAGGCTGTGCACTGTCAGCGCAGAGCTTGACATGGGGCTCAAACTCATGAACCATGAGATCATGACCTGAGTGAGAATCAAGAGTTGGACAGTTTGCCCACTGAGCCACCCAGGCACCCTTCAAGTTTTCATTTTCTTATCAGGGTTTTATTTAAAACTCTATGTTAGAAACCAAAAATCTTTTGTATTTCTCTATGCTAACAGTGAACAATTAGACATTGAAATTTAAAAATCACTGCTATTTACAATAGCTTAAAATATGAAATAACTAAAGATAAATTTAAAAAAAAAATTATGTCTTTTATTTATTTTTGAGAGAGCACAAGCAGGGGAGGATCAGAGAGAGAGGGAGATAGAGAATCTGAAGCAGGCTCCAGGCTCTGAGCTAGCTGTCAGCACAGAGCCCAATGTGGGGCTCAAACCCATGAACTGTGAGATCATGACCTGAGCCACAGCCGGACGCTTAACCAACTGAGCCACCCAGTCCCCTCCAAAGATAAATTTTAGAACTCATTTGTAAGATCAGTACCTGTTAACTGTAAAACATTAATGAGAGAAGTAGAGAAGACCTAAACTAATAATATATAATATGTCAACGGATTGAATACTCAATATCAAATATAAACTCTCCCTATTGATTTATAGATTCAGTGTCATCCTAATAAAAACCCAGTCTTTTTCAGAAAGTGACAAGATAGATTTCAAATTTATATTGAAATGCAAAGGGCCTAAACTAACCAAAATATTGAAAAAGAAGACCAAACTTAGAGAATCACTTCATCCGATTTACCTTCTATAAAGGTACCGTAAGCAAGACAGAGTGATATTGGTGTTAGAATAGACCTTGTAGATCACTGGAACAGAATAGAAAGTCCAGAAATAGATAAATGTGCCAAGGTAATCGGGAAAACGTAGTTTTTTCCAACAAATGTTGCTGCAACAATTTTCACGGGGGGAAAAACTTTGAATTTTACCTCATGGTATATACAAAAATTAAGTTGAAATGGATAAAATAACAAAACATGTGAAGGAAAACACAGGAGAAAGTCTGATTTTGGGTGAAGTAAAGGCACAAAAACAGCACAAGCCATCATAAGAGGGGGAAACTTTTGACCTTATCAAAAAATTTTCTTGCTGTTAAGTACTGTTTTTTGTTTTGTTTTGTTTTTTTTTTTTACTGTGGTAGGAACAAACTAGTGCATCTACATCAAGGTGGAATGATAGTGATGTCATGCAACATTGTTAAACTGTTAAAGAGGTAGTAATAGGTTTTGTTGTTTGGATTTTTAAAACACTGCTACCTTCTTTGGAGATAGAAATCCAGAAGTCATGGTAAGTGATTATTTGCAAATAACCCCTATGTGTTTACTGATTGTTTCTGCTTTTTTCGTTCCTACTCAAGAAAATATATTTGAATGAAATGATTGTGAGTGCCGTCTATTTTATAAAAGAAGTAAATATTAGCTGAGCCTGTGGACCTGTGTTCCAATTTTTTGTCTACTTAGTAATCATATGGTCTAGGGAAGTCACTTAACTTTAATCTTCTATTTTCTCATCTCTAAAATCAAGATAATATACGGGGCTTTCCTCATAGAGTTATTAGGAAAAAAGAAAATTCATGTAAAATAACATAGTGCCAGATTTGTCATAAATAAGTATGAACTAAATGTTACTCTTTCTTTGCCTGCTGTTAGGTGTCTCAGATGGCAATTATTTATAACATAGGTTTACTCACGGAAAACTGCTGGATTTGATAAAGGAGAATCAAGAAATAAGATTCGTTTACAACTTTGAGGGATAGATTGTGGTATCTTTAATTGAAATTAGGCTTACAGGAAAAGGAACAGGTTTGGGAGAGAAAATTAATGAGTTTGGTTCTCAGCATATTGATTACAGGTCATATGGTAAAGATATAGATAACCTTTTAAAAATAATTTATTGAAGGGGAGCATGGGTGGCTTAGGTCATGATCTCATGGTTTGTGAGTTTGACCTCACATCTGGTTTTGTGGTGACAGCCTGCAGCCTGCTTCAGATCTTCTGTCTCTCTGTGTGTCCCTCTCCAGGTTGTGCTCTCTTTCTTTCTCAAAAATAAATATACATTATAAAAATTAAAAATAATTTGTTGAGTCAAAATTCAGATGGCATAAAATTAACCATTTTGAAATGACGAGTTAGTGAACATTTAGTATATTCACAATGTTGGGCAACCACCACCTCTTATAAAATCTTTTCATCACTCCTAAGTAAAACCCCTTCCCTGTTGTTCTCCCCTTTTCCCCTTCCACTCAGCTTCTGGCAACCATCAATATTCATTCTGTTACTCTGGATTTATCTGTTCTGGATATTTCCCATAAATGGAATCATATCATATGTGCAAAGAAGTATCTGACTTCTTTGGCCTAGCATAATGTTTGGATGGTCTGCCTACATTCTAGCATGTGTCATACATCATTCTTTTTGTGACTAATACACCATTGTATGTATACAACACAATTTGTTAATCCATTCATCTGTTTTTTTAAAAAAAATATTTAATGTTTTTTATTTATTTTTGAGAGACAGAGAGAGACAGAGCAGAGGAGGGTCAGAGAGAGGGAGGCACAGAATCCGAAGCAGGCTCCGGGTTTTGAGCTAGCTGTCAGAACAGAGCCTGACGTGGAGCTTGAACCCACAAACCACAGGATCATGACCTGAGCCGAAGTCGGACGCTCAACCGACTGAGCCACCCAGGCGCCCCAATCCATTCATCTGTTGACGGACATTAAGAATATTTCCACCTTTTGGCTGTTGTGAATGGTGCTGCCATGAACATGTATGTATGTCTAGATGTTCCACTACCAGTTTTCAGTTCTTTGGGGTATATAGCTAGGGATGGAATTGAGGGGTCATATGATAATTCTATCTTTAACTTTTTAAGAAATTGCCAACCATTTTCCATGGTTGCTGCACCATTTTACATCCTCATGAGCCATGTACAAGGATTCCAGTTTCTCTGCCTACTTGCCAACATTTATTTTCCATTAAAAAATTATTTTTTATTATACTGACCTGGTAGATGTGAAGTGGTATCTCATTTGATTTGCATTTCTCTGGTAACTAATGATTTTGAGCATCTTTTTTCATGGTGTTTTTTTCCATTTGTATATATTCTTAGGAGAAATGTCTTCACATATCCTGCCTGCCCATTTTTAACTTTTGTTGTTTGTTGTTGTTGAATAGTGAGAGTTCTTTATATATTCTGGACACTAGACCATTATTAGATGTATCATGTGCAAATATTATCTCCCATTTTATACTTTCTTTTCACTTTCATAATCTTTTGAGACATACAATTTAAAAATTTTGATGAAGTCTCATTTCTTTCTTCTTCTTCTTTTTTTTTTTTTTTTTTTTGCTTGTGCTTTTGGTCTCCTATCTTAAGAATCTATTGCCAGATCCTAGGGCATGCAAATTTACCCCTGTGCTTTCTCCTAAGAGTTTTATGGTTTTAGCTAATATTTATTTCATGGATCCATTCTGAATTAATTTTTGTATGGTATGAAGTAGGAGGGTCCAGTTTCATTCTTTTGGATATGGATATCCACTTGTTAAATAGCCCACCCTTTTTTTTAATGTTTATGTATTTTTGGGAAAGAGAGATGGAGAGAGAGAGAGCAAGGGCGAGCATGTGTGAGCAGGGGAGGGGCAGAGAGAAGGGGAGACAGAGGATCTGAAGTGGGTACTGCACTGACAGCAGAGAACCCAATGTGGGGATTGAACTCATGACGTGTGAGTGAGATCATGACCTGAGCTGAAGTCTGACGCTCAGTGAACTAAGCCACTTAGGCACCCCTGTTACATAGCCTTTTTGAGTCAGAAATAAACATGTAGAGTAAAGGAAACCAATTTCAGAGCTATAGATAGGGATTTGGAAGCTGTGGATTAAATCATCATCCAAGAGAGTATGGAGAATGAAAAGGAATGTAGAGGAGCATGAAAACTTTATATGTGAAGGAATAAGATAGTGAAGTATTCAATTTAGTAAAATTTATAGAAGTTTAGATCATTTGCTATCTGCTAATTTAAGAATTGCTGTCTTTTGCACTCTTGGTTTCTATTTTGTAAGAGGAACATGTTTCTAATGCCACTTAGTGTCTTCTCAAGGGTATGAGGGTTATGTTTCATAAGAGATCTTAAAATAAAAGTTGAGAGATTTTCATGAGATTGAATATGATATTTATCAGTTTAGTTGCTTCTCAAGAATATCCTCAAGAGAGAAGCAAAAAAACATTATTTTGCCTGAACAAATTTGGAGCTTATTAACTTGGATCGTTAAACACTTTTATCCTCTCTTCTGTGATAATTTGTTAAGTTTGTGAAGAATTCTTAAGAATTTGTAAGAAATTTTTAAATTTGTATACAACCTGAAAAAATAGTGGGTTTATGTGTTTAAAAGACATTTATTTTAAAATTAAAACAAATTTTTACTTAAAATTTTTTTAATGTTATTTTTGAGAGTGGGAGAGAGACTGAGCGGGGCTGGCAGAGAGAGAAGGGAGACGCAGAATTGGAAACAGGATCCAGGTTTGAGCTGTCAGCACAGAGCATGATATGGGGCTTAAACCACAAACCGTGAGATCATGACCTGAGCAGAAGAAGTCGGATGCTTAACCAGCTGAGCCACTCAGGAACCCCTACTTTTCTTTTTTTTAATGTTTATTTTTAAGAGAGAGAGAGAGAGAGAGAGAGAAAGACAGAGTGTGAGTGGGGGAGGGGCAGAGAGAAAGGGAGACACAGAATCTGAAGCAGGTTCCAGGCTCTGAGCTGTCCACACAGAGCTGGATGTGGGGCTCCAACTCATGAATCATTAGATCGTGACCTGAGCTGAAGAGGACTCTTAACTGACTGAGGTCTCCTAAAAAAAAATTTTTTTTTACTTAAGCTAGTTGATAAAGGGACTATTGAAACACATCTTATTGAATTTGTTGAGGGTTAGAATACTGACCCTTTATGGATTTTAGTTTTATGCAAGTGTTTCGTGAATTATCATATATTTTTAAAAAATGGTATTATACACCACCATTAAAAGTTATATCTGTAGGGGCATCTGCATGGCTCAGTTGGTTAAGCGTCTGACTCTTGATTTTAACTCAGGTCATGATCTCACAGTTAGTGAGTTCTTTGAGTCATGTAGAGCCCGCTTGGGATGGATTCTCTCTCTCCCTCTCCCTTTGCCCCTCTCCTGGTTTCGTTCTCTCTTTCTCTCTCTCTCTCTCTCTCTCTCTCTCTCTCTCAAATAAAAGCATTAAAAAATGTTATAACTGCAGGTTTTGTTCTACTTTTGACTTAAATCTTGTCCAGAAGTCTTTTAATTGTATTGTTAATGCATTGTACTGCTATACATAGGTATATTTACAAGTGCTCAGGAAAGATTAAAAAGTACGGATATCAGTACATTCTTTCATGTAAACAGGGTAGAATTATTGGAGGTAAATTTGAGTTGGGATAGAAACCTAATAATATTTACTAGACCCTACGCTTAGATTCCTTTGCATGTAATTTCCTTTATTTTCTCAAGAACATTGTGAAGTAGATATAATTATCTTAGTTTACAGGTGAGGAGATTCAGGTCTGCAGAAATTTCGTTTGTCTATTCCACAGATATTTATGAAGTACCTACTATGTTTCAACACTGTACTCGGTGTCTGGAATACAACACTGTTGAACAAAACAAAGTTAGATGCTTTGCTGTAGGACAGTAAGTATTAGGGTAGGAATTCAAAAGAGGTCTGAGTCTGAAGTCTATTTCAAGACTTGTAAGTGGAGAGAAAAGTCTTTGGCAGGTTGGATTATTTGAATTGCATTTCCCCTCCTGGATTTATTAGAACACCATTTTCTATTTGGATATTGAAGACTTTGATCAGGATTACGTATTAGGAGAGTTCTACTTGGTTTTGATTACTTAAAATTTTCTATGAATTGAAAGGAATTTCTGTTCTTTAGGTAAATAAAGATGAAAATACATTTATCTTTATTCCACATATTATTTAGGGTCCTGGCAGCAAACAGATAGGACAAATAATGAAATTATAATAAAAGAATATGGGCAGGGCATCGTGAAATGGCAACACACATATAGTACTTTCTGCTGAATAGTAGTAACCTGGTACTGTTACTAACCTGTACCATTACTAACACTAGGTCTGAAAGGGTGAGGAGAGGAAGTGATCCTTGGAACTTGGGAGATAGAGGAGCTGTGTATGTAGAAGGTTACCTGAAAATTGGCATGACTTGTGGTAGTGGGATGCAGCCAGCCTAACCTGACCCTGTAGGAACCAACCCAGGAGAATAAATTGCCCCCTAATCTCTCTGTTACCCTCTTTTCTTTCTTTGACCTTTGCTGGTGCTACCTATTGGCTGATTCCATCTGGACAGAAGCGGCAAGAGAACCTCTTGGTATATAGTTTGTAATAATCCTGCTTTTTGGGGTACAGAGGATGACCCAGAGGGGCAAGTGGATGCTATCTTGTACATCTTGCAGGTTTTGAACATTGAGCTTATTTATGTATGCTTTTGACTATGGATTACTTTATGTTAAATTATATAGCAGTTTTGTTCAAAGCATTGCTAATTCTTTTTCTTATAAGTATATTTTTAAAAATTTTATTTTAAGGGGCACCTGGGTAGCTCAGTAGGTTAAGCATCTGTCTTTGGTTCAGGTCATGATCTCACCACTTATGGGTTCGAGTCCCGTATCGGGCTCTGTACTGACAGCTCAGAGCCTGGAGCCTGCTTCAGATTCTGTGTTTCCCTCTCTCTCTCTGCCCCTCCCCCAATTACACTCTATCTCTCTTTCAAAAATGGATAAATGTTAAAATAATTAAGAAATTTTTATTTTAAATTCAGTATAACATGGTGTTAAATTAGTTTAAGGTATACAATAGAGTGTTCAGCAATTCTATATCTTACTCAGTGTTCATCAAGATAAATGTACTCAATCTCTTTCACCTGTTTCACACATTCTCCCCCCCTCCCCCAACACTCTGTTCTCTATAGTTAAGAGTCTGTTGTTTGGTTTGTGTCTTTTTTTTCTCTCTTTGTTTGTTTTTTAAGTTTTATGTAGTTATTTTTTGAGAGAGAGAGCATGAGGAAGGGAGGGGCAGAGAGAGGTAGAGAGGATCCCAAGCAGGCTCCATGCTGCTGGCCCAGAGCCCAATGTGGGACTTAATTTCCTAAACTGTGAGATTATGACCTGAGCTGAAACCAAGAATTGGATGCTTAACCAACTAAGCCACCCATGTGCCTCAGTTTTGTTTCTTATATTACACATATGAGTGAAATCATATAGTATTTGTATTTCTCTGACTGAATGACATCACTTAGCATTCATTATAACTCTGTAGCTCCAACTATGTTGTTGCAAATTGTAAGATTTTATTTTTTATGACTGAATAATATTCCTTTGTGCATGTGTATGCATATATACCACATCTTTTTTATCCATTCATCTATCAATGGACATTTGGGCTGCATCCATAATTTGGCTACTGTAAATAGTGTTGTAAATATTGTAAATAAACAGAGGTGCATGTATTCCTTTGAATTCGTGTTTTTTTTATTTTTTGGGTAAATAGCGAGTACTGTGATTACTGGATCAAACAGTTGTTTCTTGTTTTTGTTTATTATTTATTTTGAGAGAGACAGACACCGAGTGAGTGAGGGAAGGGCAGAGAGTGAGAGAAACAGAGACTCTCAAGTAGGCTCTGCACTGCCAGGACAGAGCCTGATGTGGGGCTTGAACGTATGAAACTGTGAGATCATGACCTGACCTGAAACCAAGAGTTGGACCTTAACTGACTGAGTCCCTGGATCATATGGTATTTCTAACTTTTTGAGGAACCTCCATACTATTTTCCATAGTGGCTGTACCACCAATTTGCAGTCCTACCAACAGTGTACAAGGGTTCCTTTTTCTCCACATCCTCACCACATTCTCACCAATGCTTATTGTTTCTTTTTGCCATTCTGACAGGTGTGAAATGATATTACTTGTAGTTTTGATTTGCATTTCCCTGTTGATGAGTGATGCTGAGCATGTTTTCATGTGCCTTTTGGCCATCTGTATGTCTTCTTTGGTGAATGGTCTATTTCTTCTGCCCACTATTTAATTGGATTATTTGTGTTTTGGATGTTGAGTTGTATCAGTTATTTATATATTTTGGATACTAACCCTCTACTGGATATGTCATTTGTAGATATCTTCTTGAATTAGTAGGTTGTCTTTCAGTTTTGTTGATGGTTTCCTTTGCCGTGCAGAAGCTATTTATTTTGATGTTTTCCCAATAGTTTATTTTTGCTTTTGTTTTCCTTGCCTCAGGAGACCTATCTAGAAGAATGTTGCTATGACCAATGTCAGAAACATTACTGCCTGTGCTTTCTTCTAGGATTTTTATGGTTTCATGTCTCACATATGGGTCTTTAATCTGTTGTGAGTTTATTTTTGTGTGTGATGTAAGAAAGTCATTCTTCTGCATGTAGCTGTCGAGTTTTCCCAACACCATTTGTTGAAGAGAGTGTCTTTTTCCCATTGCATATACTGTTGCCTTGTTTGTCGAAGATTAATTGACCACAAAATGGTAGGTTTATTTCTTGGCTTTCTGTTGTACTCTAGGGATCTATGTGTCTGTTTTAGTGCCAGTACATACTGTTTCGATTTCTCCAGTTTTGTAGTATAACTTGAACTCTGCAATTTGTGATATCTGCAGCTTGCTCGCTCTTTCTTTCTTTCTTTCTTTCTTTCTTTCTTTCTTTCTTTCTTTCTTTCTTTCTCTTTCTTTCTTTCTCTTTCTTTCTTTCTCCTTTCTTTCTTTCTTTCTTTCTTTCTTTCTTTCTTTCTTTCTTTCTTTCTTTCTTTCTTTCTTTTTCCTTCTTTCTTTCTTTCTTTTTTTTTTTTTTTTTAAATATCTATGTTGAGAGAGAAAGACAGGGCATGAATGGGGAAGGGGCAGAGAGGGAGGGAAACACAGCATCCAAAACAGGCTCCAGGCTCTGAGCTGTCAGCACAGAGCCCGACACAGGCTCGAACTAATAAACTGCGGATCATGACCTGAGCTGATGTCAGACGTTTAACTGACTGAGCCACCCAGGTGGCCCTGCTTTTCATTTTCAATATTGCTTTGGCTGTTTAGGGTCTTTTGAGATTCTATACAAATTTTAGGATAGTTTGGTCTAGTTCTGTGAGAAATGCTGTTGTATTTTAATAGGGATGCATTAAGTCCGATAGATTTGATAGTAATTGCTTTGGGTAGTATAGACATTTTAATGATATTTGTTTTCCCAACTCATGAGCATGGAATATATTTCCATTTGTTTGTGTCCTCTTGACTTTCTTATATCCTTTTGAAAAGAACAAGACTTTCACCTTTTGGTTAAGTTTGTTCCTAGGTATTTTATTCTTTTTGGTGCAATTGTAAATGGGGTTGTTTTCTTACTTTCTCTTTCTGAGGCTTCATTATTAATGTTTTGAAACACAATAGATTTCTATACATTGATTTTTGTATCTTGCGACCTTACTGAATTCATTCATCCATTTTAGTAGTTTTTTGGTGGTCTGTCATGAAAGGTTTTCCATATATAGGATCATGTCATCTGCAAATAGTGAATGTTTTACTTCTTCCTTATCAGTTTGGATGCTTTTTCTTTCTTTTTGTTGTCTGATTGCTATGACTTCTAGTACTATGTAGAATGAAAGTGGTGAGAGTGGACATTCTTGTCTTGTTCCTGATCTTAGGGGGAAAACTCTCAGTTTTTCCCCATTGAACATGCTGTTTGCTGTGGGTTTTCATATGTGGCCTTTATTATGTTCAGGTATGTTCCCTCCCAGTCTACTTTGTTGGGGTGCCTGGGTGGCTCAGTCAGTTGAGCATCTGACTTTGGCTTGGGTCATGATCTCATGATTTGTGAGTTCAAGCCCCATGTCAGGCTCTCTGCTGTCAGTGCAGAACCCGCTTCAGAATCTGTCTCCCTCTCTCTGCCCCTCCCCTGCTTGTCCGCACACATTGTCTCTCTCAAAAATAAACAAACATTAAAAAAAAAAGTAAAAAAAAAATTAAACCTACTTTGTTGAATGTTTTTTAAAAGTCATGAATGGATGTTGTACTTTGTCAGGTGCTCTTTCTGCATTTATTAAAATATTAAAATGATCACATGGTCTTATCCTTTCATTGATGTGATTGATGTATGATATTGATTGGTTTTTGAATATTGAACCACCATTTTTTTAAAACTTTTTAATTCAAGCTAGTTAACATATAGTGTTGTGTTATATTAGTTTCAGTTGTACAATATAATGAGTCAACAGTTCCTTATATCACCTGGTGCTCATCAGGACAAGTGCACTCCTTAATCCCCATCACCTATTTCACCCATCTCCCACCCCCATCCTCTCTGGTAACCATCAGCTTTCTATAATATAATTCTTGTGAACCACACTTCTATCTCATGAATAAATCTCACTTGATTGTGGTGAATGATATTTTTCATGTATTGTTGCCTTGGTTTGCTAATATTTTGTTGAGCATTTTTCCATCTATGTTCATCAGAGATATTGGCCTGTAGTTCTCTTTGTAGTTTCTTTACCTGGTTTTGGTATCATGGTGATGCTAGTCTCATAGAATAAATTTGGAAGCTTTCCTTTCTCTTCTGGTTTTTGGAATAGTTTGAGAAGAATAAGTGTGAACTCTCCTTTAAATCTTTGGTAGAATTCACCTGTAAAGCCATCTGGTCCTGGTCTTTTGTACGTTGGGAGATTTTTTGAATCAGTATTCCATTTCCTTGTTGGTAATCTGTTCAAATTTTCTTTCCTTTTTTTTTTCTTTCTTTTCTTTTGGTATGCTTACATTTTCTATTCTTGATATAGTTTTGGGAGGTTATATGTTTCTAAGAATTTATCCATTTCCTCTAATATGTCCAATTTGTCGGCCTATAACTTTTCATAATAATCTCTTACAATCCTTTGTATTTCTGTGGGCTTAGTTGTTGTTTCTCCTCTTTCATTTCTGACTTTGTTTATTTGAGTCCTTTTTCTTCCTTTTTTTTTTTTTTAATGAGTCTGGCTAAGAGTTTATCAAATTTGTTGATCTTTTCAAAGAATAGGTTCCTGGTTTTATTGATCTGTTTTGTTGTTGTTGGTGGTGGTGCTGCTGGTACTGGTTGTTTTTTGTTTGTTTTTGTGTTTTTTTTTTCTAGTTTGTTTATTTCTGCTCTAATCTTTCATTCTGCTGGTTTTGTGTTTTGTTCTTTTTATAGTTTTTTTAGTTGTAAGTTTAGGAAGTTTATTTGAGATTTTTCTTGCTTCTTGAGGTAGGCCTGTATTGCTATAATCTTCCCTCTTAGGACAGCTTTTGGTACATACCAATGATATTGGACTGTTGTGTTTTCATTTTCATTTGTCTCTATGTATTTTTAGATTTCCTCTGTGTTTTCTTGGTTCACCCATTCATTGTTTAGCAGCAGGTTACTATTAAAATTTTTTTTTAACATTCATTTTTGAGAGAGAGGCACACACATAGCAGGAGTGAGGGAGAGGTAAAGAGAGGAAGACACAGAATCTCAAGCAGGCTCCAGGCTCTGAGCTGTCAGCACAGAGCCTGACATGGGGCTTGAACTCATGAACCATGAGATCATGACCTGAACCAAAGTTGGACCCTTAACCAACTGAGCCAACCAGATGCTCCAGCAGCATGTTGTTTAACCTCCATGTATTTGTATTCTTTCCAATTTTTTTTTCTTGTTGTTGTTTTCTAGTTTCATAGTGTTGTGGTCAGAAAAGATGCCTGGTATGACTTTGATATTTTTGAATCTGTTGAGACTTCTTTTGTGGTCTAACATGTGATGTATTTTGGAGGCTGTTCCACGTGTACTTCAAAAGAATGTGAGTTTTGGTTTTGGATGAAATGTTCTGAATATATCTATTAGATCCATCTGTTCCAATGTGTCCTTCAAAGCCACTCTTTTCTTATTGATTTTCTGTTTGGATGATCCATCCATTGATGTAATACTTTTATTGTATTACTGTCTCTTCCTTCTTTTATATTATTTGTATTATATATTTGTTTTTAGCTGCTTTATGTAGTTGGGTGCTTCCATCTTGGTGCATAAATATTTACAATTCTTATATCTTGTAGGATAGTTTTCTTTATGATTATATAGTTTCCTTCTTTGTTTCTTGTTAATAGTGTTTGTTTAAAAACTTTTTTTTAACATTTATTTATTTTTTGAGAGACAGAGACAGAGCATGAGTGGAGGAGGGGCAGAGAGATATGGAGTCACAGATTCTAAAGCAGGCTCCAGGCTCCGAGCTGTCAGCACAGAACCTGATGTGGGCTCGAACTCACAAACTGAGAGATCATGACCTGAGCCAAGTCAGATGTTTAACCACTGAGTCACCCAGGTGCCCCTGTAGTATTTGTTTTAAAGTCTATTTTGTCCATCATAAATATTATTGTTACCCTGTCTTTTTCTTCCATATCCTTTCACATGATAAATGCTTTTTTATCCCTTCACTTTCAATCTGCATGTGTCTTTACACCCAATGTGGCACTCAAACTTAGAACCCTGAGATCAAGAGCTGCATGCTCTACTGGCTGAGCTAGCCAGGTCCCTGCCCCTAAATAGTCTTGTTAACACCATATTAGTGTAGGGTGGAGAAATTGATGAAGATGTTCTGCTCATCTTTTCTAGGATAAGCAACCCTCTTCCATCTATTTAGTCAAAAATGCATGTTCTAGCAGAAATATAGGTTCAAGAACCTACCATACAGTTTCTAAGCATGTTACATCCCCTTCTTATGTCCTAAATTTATTTAGTTATAAAATGAATCGTTTCAGTTAAATTAATAACATCCATTTATAAATCAAATTTACTTGAAGCAGGATTCAATGTGAACTATTAGGGTAATTTTTCTTAGCAGTCCTTATGTTTAAACTATTCCATTCCTTGGTGTTGTATTTACTAATCTCCTATTTTTTCCTCCTTTTCATGTTAGATATTGTCATTAGGCATAAGTCTCCTGACTCCTGCCATTGTCTTTATTAACTTTATCTTCAGCAACCATATGGACCCTACCAATATACCACTATCACAGTTGCTGGACCTCATCATCATCATTTCTAGTCTACCTTTGTACCCTCTTCAGGACTGTAGCCTGTGCATTGTCATACCACGGAAATGTCCCCTACCAAAATCATAATGCTGGATAAACCTCCTCACTACAACTTGGTGAATTCAACTCCTTCATTTACCAATTCTTTTTTTTTTTGAATTTTTAAATGTTTTATTTATTTTTGAAAGAGAGAAGGAGAGAGAGAGAGAGAGAGAGCTTGAGCAGGGGAGAGTCAGAGAGAGAGGGAGATACAGAATCTGAAGCAAGCTCCAGGTTCTGAGCTAGCTGTCAGCATAGACCCCGACGCAGGGCTTGAACCCATGACTGTGAGATCATGACCTGGGCTGAAGTCGGAAGCTTAACCAACTGAGCCACCCAGGCGCCCCCATTCACTTATTCTTAAAAGTATACCAGTTCTTAGGCTTATTGGCATCTCTGTTAGATTCTTCGGATTTCTTCCTATTCTTTCATCTTTACTTTCCTCTATTTTCCTCCTGTTTTAGCTTTGATTTCCTGGTCCATTAACTCTTTAACTCTTTTTAATGTCCCAAATCTTTTGTCGGGTTTTTTTTTTTTTTTTTTTTTTTTTTTTGGTCAGTCTATCTGGTAAATAAGTTTAGTAGACCTTTTACCTTTGTGTTACTATAGTCTGCTGAAGAAAGCCACACATGGAGCAAATAGGTGGCCCTGTAAAATTATGATGAATGATGTCAGTCAGTCCTCAGCCTTGTTTGCCAGTCCTACTTTTTTCTTTAATTAACTCATCATCTGTTCTCTATATGATCTCTTTCAGATTTCCTTGCATTTCTCAGGTCTCTAATCTCTTTGTTTTCTGGTTTTCTTTTTCTTATTATGATTATGTTTTGTTTATTTCTTAGAGTGAGTGTATGTGCTGAGGGAGTGGCAGAGGGACAGAGAGGGATAGAATCCCAAAGAGGCTGACAGCACAGAGCCTGATGTGGGGCTTAAACTCACGAACAGTGAGATATGACCTGAGCTGAATCAACGGTTGGACACTTAAATGACAGAGTCACCCAGGCGACCCTGGTTTCCTTTTTCATTTCACAAAGAAAATAGCTATAATTTGGAAACTTCATTAGCCTCTTTATTACTAAGATTACAGATATTTTGTTGCCTGTACCAGCTTTTTGTAATGTTAGAGTGGAAGAAGTATTCCTTCTCTTATCTCTGTTTATGCTCTGATTACACCTTTTCAAGAATTTTTTTGAAAATTTGACAGCGAAGGGTAGAAAAGAATTAAATAGAAGCTGGAAATGCTGTCTAGACTCTCTGTCTTTATTTCTTCATCTCCTGCTTGTTCTGTAACCCACTGCAGTAGGGCTTCCGCTCCTATCTCACATCTACCCCTGCGACTGTTCTTACAAAGGGCACCCTCGACTTTCATGTTTGTAAATTCAAGGGTGTTCTTGGATCTTTTGGCAGCATTTGTTACTGCTTACCCCTCTCTGAGTGCTCTTTTCTTGGCTTCCTTAATAGCATTCACAGTCTTTATTTTCTCCCATTTCCCTGCTTATTCTTCTTCAGCCTCCTGCAATTTAATCAGTGTCTATAAACATTAATATTAAAAAGTAAGGGTTTATTAGAAGAATGCAAAATTGCGTTTTAAGAATAAAACATGGGGGCGCCTGGGTGGCTCAGTCAGTTAAGCCTCCGACTTCGGCTCAGGTCAGATCTCACATTCGTAGGTTCGAGCCCTGCGTCAGGCTCTGTGCTGACAGCTAGCTCACAGCCTGGAGCCTGCTTTGGATTCTGTGTCTCCTTCTCTCTCTGACCCTCCCCCTCTCATGCTCTGTCTCTCTCTGTATCAAAAATAAGTAAAACATTAAAAAAAATTAAAAAAAAAAAAGAAAAAAAAGAATAAAACATGAAACTTTAAAGAAACAAGGTTGTGGCAGGAAATTTTGCTCAGAGTTCACGCTACTATGTCATTAGAGATACTGAAAAAGGATAAGAATCATTGATATATGTTGTTTAAATATTTTTTTAACCTTTAATTTTGAGAGAGAGAGAGAGAGAGAACAAGTTGGGGAGGGGCAGGGAGAGAGGGAGGCACAGAATCTGGAGGAGACTCCAGGCTCTGAGCTGTCAGCACAGAGCCCAACATGGGGCTTGAACTCATGAGTCGTGAGATCATGACCTGAGCCGAAGTTGGACGTTCAACTGACCGAGCCACCCAGGTGCCCCAGATATATGTTGTTTAAATTCCTCCTTTCAACAGTCTTATAAGGTAGATGACTGTATTCCTATTTCACCACAAAGAATGTGAGATACAGAAGGATGAGATGTGTTCAGGAAACAGTGCATTGTTTTTTCTTATTGGAAGGCCCAGGTTACAGTAAGGTAGTAGTAGAGGTGAAATCTATTGTTTCAGTGTTGTTATGGGGTGCCTTGAATGCCAAGAGGAGAAGTTTTTTACTTAATTTTTTAGATAGGACTGGTTAAAGATTTTTAAGCTGTGCAATTTTAGGAAAGGGAAACTATCTGGGCCAGGGGCTGATTGTTTATAATATTAGTTGCCGTGCCCAGATGGCATGTCCACTGGAAGCTTTTTGTAAGTGTCCTGATTTAACGAACTGAGCCTCTTTGGCATTCCTTTATTAGCACTTTGGCATATTTTTGATAGAATTCCTCTCATTATACAATAATTACTTGTCTGTATTTGACTTCCCTGTTGGATTTGAGATCTTCTGGAGAATTACTAGTTTATGGGTAATGTTAAACTTGGTAATCTTTACCCATGCCCATCTCTGTGCTTAGCATAATAAATGACTCCTGAATTAGTAAATGAATGAAGAGTTTGAATTTTGAATTTCTGGTCTGAACAGTTTATCATACTGTACCATTTGTATTTCTCAGGATTGGTGGATTAGAGACTGATTCCTACCTCCTCACTGCTGATACATATATGTACTTTGTTAATAAAATCCATTTTGATGGAGAAGTTCTCTAGCTTTAAAATTTGAAAGGCTGTGACTTTGCAGAGACTCATATAGTGGATAGTATACTCTATGCAAATCAGCTCTCTGTTCAGGTCTTGTGTTTGTTTTCCCCATAGACATAATCCAGCCGTTAGTTGTTTAAAGCAGCAGATGGAAGGAGTCCATGGAGATGTGGATTTATTAGCTCTCACAACGAAAGACCACACTGGTTGTCTAAGGATTAGAAATTTTTTGCTGAATGAAAGGGAGATGAATCCTGCTTTCTGTGCTATTTTCAGCAGTATGGCTAGTTCTTTTTTTTAGAGTCAGTTTTAAGAAGACCAGAAAAAGATTTTGTAAATAAACCTTCTTTTAAGCCCCAGGCTGATGGTGCAGCTGCCATAATTATATGAGCGGCAGCTTTTCTTTTCTCCTTGTTGAGTGCAGACTGAATCAGTCTTATAGTTAGTGCTATATTTACTCGTTAGAGAGTGTAACAGCCTGCTTTATATATATCTATATATACCTTTATATCTACTATATATAAAGCACTGTTATACTCTCTATATCTGTCAAATTAGGAAATTTGGATCAACATCTCCTGCAATCCTTTGGAGAGTGAATAATTTTTGTAGTCTGTCCCATAGTTTGAAGGATGAGTAATTACGAATTGGCAAATAATGTTTTAAGCCTCTTCCTAAAAAATATAGCACTGCCTTTGTTAACAGTCTTTTTTTGTGACTTATTGGAAAGACCATCAACTTGCCTCATGTTACCCATGTTTACTAGGATTCTGGAAATTATAAAATTGGAAAGTTTAAAACATTACTTACAGGATGTTTGACAAAATCCTATCATGTGAGCTAATCTATCACTCTAGAACTCTTAAAAATATGTATATATCTACATATACATACACAATGTATATTATACATACATATTTATAAAATATATATACATATTTTTAAGTTATAAATTAAGACCCTAGAAACATCTTTAAACTTGGCTGAAGTCTGAAAATGGCAGCTAGTGACCAAAGAAACGATTCGGAGATCAATGAAGCCTGAGTAAAACTAGACTTTTTCATGCTGTGCCCTTTTAGAAGTCTGATGGAATGGGGAGCTTTTCTTGTGACAGTACTATCCAGCAGTGAATAGATGAATGAATTCATCCATGCTCAGAACACACCACACGTGTACTAGCCACTTCCAGGACATAAAAGAGCGGGGAAACCGACCTTAGCAGTGATCTAAGCTCATGAAGAAAGAAGCTTTCTTGACTGCCCAAGAAGTGAAGACCAGCATATCTAGCGATAAAGAAACAAAAGAGCCTGTGACAGTATCGAAAGAATCTGACATTTGCTTTGTCTATACAAAGGATGAAAGGAATTTTGCCGACTTAGTCAGAACAATAACTGGTTTTATATCAGCTTCAGCCTAAAATACAGGCATCAGAATAATATGTTTTTCTTTGTGTTTCTGAAGAATTGTTATCCTTTTAAAAACGTATGTGAAGTGGTTTTGTTTTTTGGAATGGAAAACGTGACATGGATTTTAAAAGCTCAGTAGCTGCAGGTGGAGACTCTCTCGTTTTGCTGCCAAACCTTTTTAATAAGCAATGAAGTCAGGATATCAAAGATTGATTTTTTTTTTTTCCTGGGACCTTTATCCTTTTCCTGGCACTTCAAATATTTTTAACCAAAGAGGTATGCCTGGAAAAGAAAAACAAATGTGAAATATTTTTCCCTATTTTGGTGGTGATTCAGATCTGCCTGTACTGCTTTGAAGAAAGACGTGGCTCTGATGTGAGGTAGAGATCGTCTGCTCATACTGGACTGAGAGAGAACTGATTTAGTGGAGCGGTGGTTAGTGGTCTCAGCATGGCGAAAGGAATTGATTGTTTGCTGCTTTGCCCAGCAGTAAGTAAGTAGGTACTAGTAGTTGACTGTCTGGGGAGTGGCTTTTTTTGTCTGATATCTATTATGGATGATTCCAGTATTCTGCGAAGGAGAGGGTTACAGGTGAGTAACAGAAAGCCTTTTTACTGATCTCCTTCCTCTTAGTGTCTTTTGAAAATGTGCTAAATAGATTGCTTCAATTTTATTTAATTCATTTGAAGCAAGGTAGAATGTCACTAAGTTCTTCTTTATTCCATCATGTATAGTTCTAATTAGAGAAATTGTCTGAGACCCTTCTACTTTGATAGAAAAAATGCTGCTTGCATTTACTTATATTAAATGAGTGGTGCAATTAAACCAGACCTTTATAGGATGTAAACCTAATTTTTTGTTAGACATTAATGCTGACAGATTGTTTATAGTAAACGTATTTTGCTTCTAACCACTGTGCCTGCTTCCCCACATCCTCTGGTTAATTAAGTCACATATATGTGTAATATCTATTTGAGTCTACACATAGTTGTGGGAACTTTTTAAAATTATCACTTTGTATATATGTGTGTGTGTGTACACACACACACACACACACACACACACACACACATACATACAATATAGCCATGTATTGAAGCCATATATCTGACCCCTGTTTTAGAAGCTTTCTCCTCTTTAAGTCTTGGGTAATTGGGCACATGAAGAGGTAAGTAAGTATAATAATGAGGGAAAAATGGAGAGACTGGTCTGTAGCATTCAATGGAGTTTCAGTGTCCTTAGCATTGAAAGAATACTTAACTGCATTTCTTTTAAATTTTCTGATTAATTTTTTCATGCTTTGTAAAGGAGATCATCCTGTCTTGGTTTTATTAATAATGAATAAACCAATTTAATTAACATTGAATGAGTTTTAAGGATTAACATAGTGAAGCTTTCACTATAAAACACTGAACTAACTAATCAATCAACCTGTGAACGTCTCCTCCTGAAATGTAGCTATTTCTTTTGTTTTTATTTTGTTTGATATTCATAAAGTCCCCCCATTTTTTGTACAAAGCACCTTGGGTCTTTTTAATTATCATGAATTAACATTATTTTGGTTTCTTTAAAATATTCAGAAAGAAAACATACAGAATTGGTAAAATTTAGGTGAATTATGGTATTTGCAGTTATTATTTATCTTTCTTATTAATGGTATTATGAACATTGAAAGCCTACTGGGAGCATTCACTGAATCTTCAGCACTTTTCTAGTGTGACTGGGCTTTAAAGTCGGTGCCTTGTTTTAATTTCTCCTGTTAGTACAATTGCTTTAATGAATTTGTCATTTGACTTCTTGGGGATATTTTAAAAAGTATTAAGTATTCAAGAAGACCTCTCATAAATAGTCATGCATATTCCAGTAGCTATTAATAAAATGGCTGGCTCTATAAGCACATTTAATTGCTTTGCCTATTTATATCTTTAACTTTTTAGTTGCCCACATTCTGAAAGGGAGTCCTATTTGTTGAGTAGAGAATATTTTCAATTATTGTGCCTGTTTTGTGTTGAATCCATCATTTTCTCCCTAGTGAATGAGTCACTCTCCAGTATCCACTAACCCTGTTTACTGATGTCCTTCCTCTTGAGTCTTTGTTTCTATGTAGCAGGAGTTCCAAATTGCCAGATTACAGACACTGGAGGATGTTTTCTTACAGCCTCCTTCCTCCCTGCGCCCCCTTGCCCCTTCCAGTCAATATTTTTTATTACTTCTAAAGTTCCTTTTCTGAAAGGCTGTATTGGAACATTCTGAAGTAGAAATAATATTTGAAAAGCAGCGGTTTGGATTATTTGTTTTAAAACAGGTAAATTATATTAATGTAAAATTTCAAAAGTTAGTTTTAGATTTATGTACATAAGCACACGAAAGCTAGAACGTATCCAGTGTATAGGTAATTTACTGGATAACCTCAAATTAGAAGATGAACATCCAAATGAATTTTTGGGACTTACTAATTGAATTTTCATGAATAATTTAGATTTCTTAAAAGTTTTCCAGAAAATCAGCTAAGATACAACCTTTGCTTTGATCCTTCCAGTTTTCTTTGCCAGGTTTCCTGGGAAGTGGCAGTGTAATAAATAGTTAATTTATTGTATGCCTGTTTTGTGCCCTACTTTGTTAGCCTATATATTATCTCATTTAGTCACCATGATGTTGATGACAGGTAGGTTTTATTTGCATTTTCAGGTGCAGAAAATTTTAAAGAAGGAGCAGAAGATTGGTTGAAATTATAGTTCTGCCACATTCTGCCATATTAACTGTGGTCAAATTTTGAAAAACTCTTAACGCCTCCCTTTCTATATTCCACTGTCAAGTTGAGAGTAAACTGTAGGGCACCTGGGTTGACTCAGTGGTTAAGTTGAGAGTAAACTGTAAAGGCAAGAAGATCTAATGATTCGTTGGGGGGTGATAGCAGTGAAGGCTATGGGGGATTTTCTGATTGGTCGTTTTTTCAGCTATATGAAGCTTAGTAACTTCCTCAAGGACAAACAACTTGTAAGTGCACAGGCTAGGTATATAAGTCAGGATATACTGAATAGAAGTAACAGAAAACTCGATTCTGAGTGATTTAAATGTTTAAAGAAAGGTATTGATGCAGATATGGAAATCCAGAGGTTGGATGGGTCTCAGAGTGGGATAATCTAATCTAGGGTCTTTTGCTCAGTTTTTTGCTCTGCGTATTGGCCTAATTCTCAAGTTGGCTCCCTCTTTGTTAGAGAAAGGGCTGTAGTGGTTTTAGCCTGCACATTCATACACTATAGCGTAGCATTCTTAGGTCTTTAGGTCTTTTTAGATACCTGGGAGATTATGTGGCAGCATCTTTCCTTTAGACTAGAGAAGCCTCTATTCCTGTGTAGGAATTGACATCGTTTTGCTTGAAGAGTTCAGGTTTGGGTGTTTGGGTCAGCTTTCATCCTATTGCTACTTTTAAGATTGAAGTTCCTTATGAATGAAAGAAGGGGCTTTTTTATATTTGCTTTATTTCTCAGTCATCTTTTTAAAATTTATTTTAAATTTATTTTTGAGAGAGGGAAGGAGAGAAAGAGAGACAGCATGAGCAGGGGAGGGTCAGAGAGAGAAGGAGACCCAGAATTCGAAGACAGGCCTGTCAGCACAGAGCCTGATGCTTGGCTCGAACCCACGAACTGTGACATTGTGACCTGAGCCAAAATCAGACACTTAACCTTAACCGACTGAGCCACCCAGGCGCCTGTATTTCCCAGTCATCTTTATAGGAGATGGTTTTATTTTCATTTTGAAAGGTCAGCTGATTGGCTACCATAAATAAATTTTTATTTTCAACTCTTACTGCCATCATTTCCACATTAAGTTTTTGCCTAGAAGGCAGAGATAGTAATTGGGCTTCATTGTATATATAGAGAGAACCCAGTTCCCCAGGTTATGAGTTGGGAATATTTGTTGTGCTGATAAAGTTATTGCCTTCAGGTGAAAACCAAGTAATGTTTCTTCCATCCCTTTTCTGCTTTTGATGTTAAAAAATGAGAGTACTTAAAAGTACCATTGTTCAGGGCCACTTATTTTGGAGAACATATGACAACACACTGGGAAGCATTGTTGACAAAGATTTCTTGGGATTTCTTTTATATTTGAAAATTATGACTGTCCTAATAAATTACAATCCTCACACAAAATGTAGTTCTATTTAGATAGTAGTCTTTAAAAGCGAAATCTTCAAGAACTAGCTAGAGTTCAAATACTCCTTTTCTTCTTAAAAGTTATTTTATTTTTAAAAAGATGATGACATATGGACAGAAGTGTACCCTAATGATCTCCTTCTGATATTTTTCCTTTTTGTGGGAAGTTGAATAAAAGTAAAGAAAAATTGCAATTTGACTTTAGTCCTTAGTACTACTAATATTTTCATCATGTCAGTAAACAAAATGGCTTTGAAAATGGAATGATTTTATGTTATTCATGTACTTTCTCTTTTTCTCTCTTCCATAGATATTCCTATTCTATGTTGTAGCCATACCAGACTTTTGCCTTTTATTGGGAGGGATTTATATTTAACATAATCATCTTCTCTGGCATTTTCCATCCCTGAGTGTCATTCTCCTCCTCTACATATAAGCCTCCTGGTCATCTTCGCCATGCAACATCCAATTTGCAGATTTTTACTGTCATCGTGATTACCTTCAAGATCTTTGCTGACAAAGATAATCGGGCCAGACTCAGATCTTTAGATTTCTTCTTCCTACTGGATTTTATTTTATTTCATTTTGTTATATTTTATTTTATTTTTAAATGTTTGTTTATTTTGAGAGAGAGACAGAGATTGTGAGTGGAGGAGGTACACAGAGAGAGAGACAGAATCTGAAGCAGGGACCAGGCTCTGAGCTGTCAGCACATTGCCCGACATGAGGCTTGTACCCATGAACTGTGAGATCATGACCTGAGCCGAAGTTGGAGGCTTAACTGATGAAGCCACCCAGGCACCCCATCTTCCTGGATCTTATTTTAACAGCACTGTTTCCCTAAGCAGGATATATTTTGTACATGGAGTTGTTTCACCTAGAAATCTTATCGTAATCTAACATTGCAGCCCCTTGTCATCTCTCAAATGCCTGCATTCTGTATTAATGAGGATCACAAAGTGTAGGTCTGTGAACCACTTCCTGTAGATGTGAGTATTTTGGGCCACCTTTGGAGAGTTAAAGAAAAATACGTCCCTACTTATCCTTTCTTGTTTATATTTTGTTGCTTCATACATTTACTATGTTTCATCATTTCAAAGGCTAAAATCTTTTTACTTAACAGCTCTGAAATTCTGATGTGATTTGATGGTGTATTATACATTAATTGGCAGTTATTTTTGCTTTGCTTTAAAAAATATTTTTACTGATACCTAAAATAGTGTCATCTCTTATAATTGATAATTTTTCAGATTTTATAAAATACATTATATTACTTTACAGACCCATAGAAGTATGTATTTAAGTTTGCAGCATTAATGTTTTGTTTAAGCTCTATTTTTCTTTTTCTAATGTCTTGAACATCTCTCTTCCCTTGATCCTTTGCTTATCTTTTAATAAGTTAGTACCCATTTGATGTGTTTCCTTTCTGTATCATTTGAAAATATGGGTTTTTTTCTTTATTAATTTATTTGAGGTATATAACATTTATGAATTTTCTATTGTATAATCACTTGAATTTTGGGAATAAACCCAACTCTGGCATGATGTCTGATTCAGTTTTTTAAACTGAATGGATTTAATTTAAACTTCCTATTTCATCTTGAGGTAGTTTTGGTAAGGTTTATAGGATATATTTATAGGAGATTGTCCATTTTGTCTGTTGTTTATTTAGGAAAAAAATGTTTTTATTATTTGCTTATGTAAAAAATCTCTTTTGGAACACCTGGGTGGTCTAGTTGGTTAAGTGTCTGACTCTTGATTTTGTCTCAGGTCATGATCTCATGGTTTATGGGTTTAAGCCCTGCATCAGGCTTCACTCTGTCAGTGTGAAGCCTACTTGAGATTCTCTCTCTCTACCCCACTCCCTGCTTTCATGCATTCTCTCTCTCTCTCAAAATAAATAAATAAACCTAAAAAAACCCCCAAATCTCTGTTGAATCTATTCTTTTTTTTTTTAATTTTTAATTTTTTTATTTTTGAGAGACAGAGACCGTGTGAGCAGGGGAGGGTCAGAGAGAGAGGGAGATACAGAATCTGAAGCAGGCTCCAGGCTCTGAGCTATCTGTCAGCACAGAGTCCGAAGCAGGGCTCGAACCCATGAACCATGAGATCATGACCTGAGCTGAAGCTGGACGCTTAACCAAATGAGCCACCCAGGCACCCTTCTGTTGAATCTATTCTTACCTCCCTCGTTGTATTTCTGATATTGGGTGTTTTTACTTTCTTTTTTTCATGATCAGCATCAGAAGTTTGTCTGTTTTGTTAGTTTTTGAAAGCCAGCTATCATTTTGCATATTTGGACTATTTGTTGCAAATGGCATGCAATAGGTTTTTTGTTTTTTTCCTGTCCATAGTGGTAAATTTGTCTGTTTACATTTATTATGATTACTGATAAATTTGAATTTGTTACTGTTGTATTGTTGCATTCCATATCCCACATTCCCATGCCTTACTGCTTCTTTTCTTTTTTTTTGCCATTTAAAAATATTGATAGAGGCTTTTTGGGTTGTTTTTCTTACCTGATTTTTATAATTTGCTCATGTGTTTGAACAGATTCAAATTTTAACCCCCTCCTGAACAACACAAGGACTCTTTCTCTCTCATCACCTCCTCCAAACCTAACATGCTGCTTTTATACAATATTTTTGTTTTTTCTTCTAAAAATTCTACAAATTAGATATTTTTTATTACTGTTATTTTACATAGTCAGTACTTAGAGGTATGTATGCTTACTAGTTTTCTTGCTCAATATTTCTTCTTGGGTCTTAGACTTTCCTATTAGGATCATTTCCCTCCTTTTTAGAGTACATCATGCAGACTTTCCTTTTAGTATAGGTAGGTTGATAGTAAATAATACTCATTTAAATTTCTCTGTTTTGTCATTCTCTTTGAAAGAGTGTATGGGTATCTAGTTATATGTTGATAGCCATTTTCTCTCTAACTTTATACATATTATTCAAGCTGTCTTTTGCTTTCTGTCATTGCTATTGAGAAATATATTGCCACTGTAATTGTCATTCCTTTGAGGTTTATGGGTCTTATTTTCTGGTTTTTAAGGTTTTTTTTTTTTTTTGCCTTTGATGTTTTTGTATTTCCATCATTTACCTCATCTGGATTTTTCAAAAATTAAGCTCGTTTCGGTACGGTGAACTTCGTATTATATGTGTATTCATTTCTGTTACCAATTTTAGAAATTTCTTAGCCATTATATTTTCAGATATTATAACCTCTTTATTTACTTTTTGCCTTCTAGGATTCAAATTAGACATGTTGAATACAAGTGCTAGACACAAAAGAGTATAGACTGTATATTGCATTTAAGAAAATGACGAAACAGCAGAAGTGACCTATAAAGTTAGAAGTCAAAATGATGGTTTCCTTGGGAAGTGTAGATAGTGATTAGAAGAGGGGGCACAAGGATGCTTCTGGGTTGATGGTGGTGTTCATTTTTTAAAAACCTGGCTGTTGGCTACACTAGTGTATTTAGTTTATGAAAATTTCAGTTGTATGTGTATGTGCACAATTCTGTGTTTATATTGTATTTCAATAAGTAGTTAAAAAAATATTTGTCGTCATCTTTCATCCAGTGGGCTACTGAAGAACATGATGTTAATTGTCATCAGCAGTGGATTCTGAGTGGGCTCTAGAATGTTCTCCATTCCTACCCTTACCTCAAGCAGTGTTATGTTAGTCACATCATATATGTTTATTTACAATTTCTTTTTTTGTTAATTTTTAATTTTTTTAAGTTTATGAGAAAGAGAGAGAGCACAAGTGGGGGAGGGAAGGAGGGAGGGAGGGAGAGAGAGAGAGAGAGAGAGAGAGAGAGGGAGGGAGCGAGCGAGCGAGCGAGGGAGAGGGAGAGAGAGAGAGAGAATGAATCCCAAGCAGGCTCTCTTCTGTCAGCGCAGAGCCCGGTATGCGGCTTAATTCACAAAACTGTGAGATCATGACCTGAGCTGAAATCAAGAGTAGGATGCTTAACCAACTGAGGCACCTATTTACAAGTTCTGCAAAGAGATATATAGTTACTCAGTATATCCCCCCTTGGTTTTATATGTTAGTTGAAACCTTGTCTCCTAAACCTAACTCAATCTCTACTCTCAATGGAGTGGAAGGTTGAGCTATGTTTCTTAAAGCTGTTAATTTCCTTCTCTGGGAGGAATGCTGCTACTGCAGTAGAAGAGGAATGAATGAGTGACTATGAGTGAGATTTCAACTAGAAAGTGTGGGAGAGGCCCAGAGAGGGGGTTGCCTTAGGCAGATAGCTTTGACTCCCCAGTCATCTCCATGCTGGTGATGATTGATGTAAAGGACAAGCCCCAGCCTTGTGACTCCTGGCTTGCATATTTACTTGTGGGGGTAGGGGTTATTTCCTTTGGACACTTGGCCTTTGTCTTTTCTTTGGAAATATTTTATGGATTTAGTCATTGTGAATAATGAGTAATGCACATAGACAGTGATTCCTCATGTGAACAGTACCATCTCATTTTGTATGTAATACCTTTAGAAGTTTGCTTTGTGGACAAGTGAAAGGGAGTGAATGGTTATTTTTCTAGAATTTAATACATACAGCTTTCTTGCAACTTCAGAATATGGTTCTTGAAAATATGGGAGTATCATCTTCAGCAGAGTGTATCAAACTGTGTCAGTTTAAGGGAACCAAAATGGTAATAGTAAAGTTTTAGAGACTCTAAACAATGTATCCTGTTTTGGGGGTAGAGTTAGTTTTTGGAGAATAGTACCTCATCCATTAGCTTTACAATCTTGCTGCAGGTGGGTCAGATTAGAAAAATGCAACTCCTTATTACTAATGATAATCCAGACTATCAAACTTTAAGATTTTCTTGAGGTGGGGTAGGGGGGAAAGGGCAAGGGCGTAGTTTTTTTTTTAAAGGCTTAATTTCTTTTTAGAGCCATTGTAGGTTTACAACAAAAATAAGTGGAAGATACAAAGATTACCCATATATTTCCTATCCCCAGAACAGTTCACAACATTAGCAACATCACTTATCAGAGTGGTACTTTTTTTTTTGGCCAAGATGAACCTACATTGACACATTATAATCACCCAAAGTCCACAGTTTAATTTAGTGTCCACTCTTAGTGTTGTACATTCTGTGGGTTTGGCCGAATGTATAATGACATATATCTACCATTAGAATATCATATCAGGGTTCCTGTTGCTCCATATCCTTGCCAGCATTTGGTGTTGGCAGTGTTTCAGATTCGGGACATTTTTATAAAAGATGTATAGTGTTGGGTGCCTGGGGGGCTCAGTCAGTTAAGCATCTGACTTTTGAGTCAGGTCATCTTGCAGCTTGTGAGTTTGAGCCCCATGTCAGGCTCTGTGATGACAGCTCAGAGCCTGGAGCCTTCGGATTCTGTGTGTGTTGGAGAGTGTGTCGTATTCTGTGTCTCCCCCCTCTCTCTGCCCCTCCAATACTCTGTCTCTCAATAATAAATAAACATTATAAAAATAAAAGATGTATAGTGTTATCTCATTTTAATTTGCATTTCCCTGATAACATATGATGTGGAGCATCTTTTCATATGAAAACCTTAAGCTATTTTTAAAAATAATTTTCAATGTTTCTTTTTGAGAGAGAGAGAGAATTCTTCTTGAGAGAGAGAGAGAGAGAGAGAGAGAGAGAGAGAGAGAGGCAGAGAGAGGAGAGTGAGCGAGCCTGAGTGGGGAAGGGGCAGAGAGAACGGGAGACACAGAATCTAAAGCAAGCTCCAGGCTTTGAGCCATCAGTGCAGACATGATGCAGGGCTTAAACCTATGGACTGTGAGATCATGACCTGAGCTGAAGTCAGTTGCTTAACCTACTGACCCACCCAAGTGCCCCGTGAGTTTTTTCTTTTTAATAAATATTTATTCATTTTTGAGAGAGAGAGTATGTGTGTATGAGCAGCAGAGAGGCAGAAAGAGAAAGGGCAGAGGATCCCAAACAGGCTCTGCACTGACTGCAGCGAGCCTGGTGCAGGGCTCAATCTCCTGAACTATGAAGTCATGACCTGAGCTGAAGTTGGACTTTGAACCGAGTCACCCTGGTGTCTCAAGTCCTGAGTTTTTTATACTGTGTGGAAATAGCCTGTTAATATCACCAAGCTATCTTTACTGTTCTTCAAACTCGCATGAGAACAACACATCTGTCAGTTGTGTCACAGTTTATAGAATAAAGTACTTTCATATATGTTATTTGACCTTTATAAATATTAATTCTAAGCTTTAGAGGTAGGTAAAATTCTAGGCCGCATAAGTTATGTGTTATTGAGCTATCACATGAGGCTGATTTTCTGCACTCTACAGTTTGTGCTCTTTCCCATGTTTCTTAATATTTTATAATGTAAATAATGTATCACTGAAACCTGTTCTCAGGGTGATGACGTGAATTTAATGGAACAAGAGGAGTGAAATATATTAGAGTTTCATAGGTGCCTCATAGCTACATCTACACTGATTTCCCCCTTGGCTCCTGACAAGATAGATTCACACTCAAGTGTGAGTAAGTGGAACTAAAAACACCATAATGCCCAGAGCAGGAGTAATGGTACATAGGAAAGGGAGGTTTTTGTGCGTCCCTTTCATAGCAGATTTATTTGCTGCCAGAGCTTAGGGGGAAGATTGTATTTGGGGATAATGGTTCTTTTAAGGCCAGTTAGTAAATGGTACTAAAGTAGTTTTTTGTGGTAGGTTATGTTTTTCTCCCCTAAAAGCATTTTTTGGATGATTATTATAATAGCTACCAGCCAGAAGAATGCCAATAAATAATATGTAATAATAGAGTGTATCATTTCTCTAGTAAAGCCTTTCTGCTGACCTAATTGCAGTTGATATTTTGAGCATTATAGTGATGATAATGATTAATAGTAAGTACCATTTACTTGATTGATTTGATGATTTATTAATTGAGTATTCATTTAGTACTTCCTAGACTAGGTATTGTGTTAGGTGCTAGGAATGTCATTATGAGCAAGACTGATCTCTCTTCCTCTCGAGCTGACAGTCATTCCCAGAAAACAGACAATTAAGTAACTAATGTTAGTGAAGAGTTGGAATTATTTAGAGGTAGGCTAGGGAAACTGTGTGTAGGGAGATCTTTCCAGAGGAAATGAGATTTAAGCTAAGGTCCAGGAATGTATAAAACGAGGTAAGGAAAAGTATTCCAGACAGAGAGAACAGAGGTGTGAAACCCTGAAGGTGAAGAAAGGGTATGCCCATGTTCTGGATATCAAAACTCCAATGAGACTGGGGAGTTGTACAAAGGATGCTGAAGATGTAGGTAGGCAGTAGCAGCCAGGTAACATCTTGTAGGCTACAAAAAGAATTTTAGACTCTATCCATTGAGGAGTTTTAAGAAATGGTTCAATCAGTTCTGCATTTTATTTTATTTTTATTTGTGTTAATAATTTATTTAAAGTTTATTTAATTTGAGAGGCAGAGTGAGAGAGAGAGAAGGGGAGGGGCACAGAGAGAGAGAGAGAGAGAGAGAGAGAGAGAGAGAGAGAGAATCCCAACTGGCTCTGTGCTGTCAATGCAGAGCCACATGTGGGGCTCAGTCTCAGGAAGTGTGAGATCATGACCTGAGCTGAGATCAAGAATCAGACACTTGACCTAATGAGCCACTAGGCACTCCCAGTTCTGCATTTTAAAAAGATCTTTTTGGCTGTTTGTTTTGTTACATTAACATAGTATCACTTAGAAAACAGCTATTAACTACACAATATTTATATTGATATAACATTAAGAATCAAGGAGAGATCAACTAGGAAGGTGGTATAGGGTGATGATACTGGTTTGGACTGTGGGACATGGCAGTGGAGATAAAGTGAAATTGATAGACAAAAGGTAGATGTTTCGGAGGTAGAATTGTCAAGGCTTGCTGTATAATAGGGTTTTAGGGTGAGAGAAAGTCAATTAAGAATGACTCTGGATTTGGTGGTACCATCACTGAAATGGAAAATTCAGGAGGAGCAAGATTGAGTAGGAGACCAAGTTGAGCTTTTAGACATTTTAAGGACAAGGCAGTATGTATAAGACTATAGAATTCAGGAGAAGGGTCTGGGATGAAGATAAAGATATGGGAACCATCTGTAAAATGTATGTAGAAAGAAGAGTTTCCAGGCAGAGCGTTAAGGACAGTCAATATATAAGGGTGTCAGATGATGAAGGGTGAGTCTGCAAAAGTGTTTAAATAGTGTTTTTAGGAATAAGAGCTAAAACAGAATGTGGTTTTGGGGAAGGAAAAGTCTTTCAAAATAGAAGAGTGAATGGTACAGCCAAATCCTGCTGAGCATCAAATCAGAAAAAGAAATGGTGGCCTAAATACAGTGGTTTTTTTTTACATGAGACCATTAATCATCTGGCAAGAATAATTTATTCATTTATTTTAATGTATATTTATTTTTGAGAGAGACAGAGCGAGTGCATGAGTGGGTGAGGGGCAGAGAGAGAGAGAGAGAGACACAGAATCCAAAACAGGCTCCAGACTCTGAGCTGTCAGCACAGAGCCTGATGTGGGGCTCGAACCCATGAACCGTTCGATCATGACCTGAGCCAAATTTGGACGCTCAACCGACTGAGCCATCCAGGTGTCCCTGGCAAGAATAATTTAAATGGAGTGGTAAGGTTTGGGGATATTTGCAGTGTGTTGAAGAATGAATAGGAAATGAGAAGTTGTAGACAGTGAATGTAGACAACTCATTCAAGAAGTGTGGTTGTGAAGGGAAAAAGACTTGATAAGGCAGTGCTTGAAGAGGGATGTGTAGTAATTAAGGGGGAGACTTTTTTTTAAGATGGGATAAACTTGCATGTGTTCAGAATGCTAATTAGAAGATCATGAAGCATATGAAGAGTCAAGAGATAACTAGTAGATTAGAGAAGGCTGAATGGGATGGGCTTGGCCTGATGTTATAATGTATTGTCAGCTAGTACCATCCTAGTTTCTTTTTTTAAAGTTTTATTTTATTTTTGAGAGAGAGAAAGTCAGCATGAGCAGGGGAGGGCCAGAGAGAGAGAGAGAGAGAGAGAGAGAGAGAGAGGGAGGGAGGGAGACAGAATCTGAAGAGAGGCTCTAGGCTCTGAGCTGGCAGCACAGAGCTGGACGCGGGGCTCAAACCCACGAACCGTGAGATCATGACCTGAGCTGAAGTCGGGCGCTTAACCGACCCAGGCGGTTGAGCCACCCAGGCATCCCCACATCCTAGTTTCTAAGATGAAGTGATGAATCATATTTATAGCTGTCTGTCTAAATGAGAGTGCTCTTACCTTAGCCAAACTTTCCGATTCTGTTCCTCCTCAGGAACAGAAGGAACCGCTTTCCTCCTTAATTTGCTATGAATATTCTCTGGGAAAGGAATGACTGGGAAATTATTGTTCTTTGGACTACTACTGTTATCTGATTGGAGAACACTTTTTGTTCCACTTTGCCTTAAGCCTGTCGTTATGGTAGCAGGGTGTTTGGCATAGAATGTACTGATCTGGAGCCCTGGGCATCCATCTTGCAAATGGCGGCTTTTGTGGAGGTGCATAGAGTGGATAAGGAAGAAGAATGGATGGATCTCCATGGATTCATTTCCTTAGTTAAAAGGGATTCAAGGGTGCCTGGGTGGCTCAGTGGATTAGGCATCTAACTTTTGATTTTGGCTTAGGTCATGATCTCATATTTTGTGAGATCAAGCCCCGTATCAGGCTCTGCACTGAAAGTGAGGGACCTGCTTAGGATTCTCTTTCTCCTTCTCTCTCTGTCTATCTCATTTTGTGCTTGCTCACTGTCTCTCTCTCAAAAAAAAAAAAAATATATATATATATACACACACATATATATAGATTCAGAGAGGGGCACATTGGCATTTTGTAGAATTTTTCTTATTATTGCCCCCAAATATAACCTTCCTAGTGTTACCTATTTAAACTATTCAGGAAGCCAGAATTGTCATAGAAGTTCGAGGAAATGGTATTCCCAGTTTTATATAGATTGTTTCAGAGTAAAGAAAAAGAGGACATACTCCCTTAACTGCATTTTATGAGGATTATGATGTCCAAACTGACAAGGACAGTTCGAGAAGAGAAAGTATGTAGGTTAGTCTTACTTACTAACATAGAGGCAAAATCCACAATAATGGCCTCCGGAATGAGATGATTTTATTCATGAAAACTATATAATAACTAAGGGAGAGGAGGAGCCTGGGTGATCAGTTGGTTGAGCATCTGACTTCGGCTCAGGTCATGATTTCACAGTTCATGAGTTCGAGCCCCATGTTGGGGTCTGTGCTGGCAGGTCGGAGCCTGCTTCGGATTCTGTGTCTCCCTCTCTCTGTCCCTCCCCTACTCATGGTCTGAGTCAGTCTCTCAGAAATGAATAAACTTAAAAAAAAAAAAAAAAAAGGAAGAAATAACACCAATCTTACACAAACTCTTTGAGAAAATAGAGGAAGGAACACTTCTCAGTCAATTTTAGGAAGTCAGTATAATTGTGATACCAAAGTCTGACCAATGCATTATAATAAAATCTGGAGACCATTATCCCTTATGAATATAGGTGTAAAAATCATGCAAAAAATATTAGCAAAGATAACCTAACCAAGTTGGATACCTAGAAATGTAAGATTAGTTTAATGTGGACAGTTCCCTACTTATGTTTGACTTACAATTTTTCCACTTTATGATGGTGTTAAAATGATACACATTTGGTAGAAATTATATGTTGAATTTTGGAATTTGATACTTTCCTGGGCTAGTGATAATGTAGTATGATACTCTCCTGTGATGCTGGGCAACGACAGCGAGCCGCAGCTCCCAGTCAGCCACGTGACGGACACACTGACAGCCATTGTGTACTCACAACATTCTGTTTTTCAGTTTCAGTGCAGTATTTAATACATTACATGAGATAGTCGACCCTTATTATAAAATAGACTTTATGTTAGATGATGTTTGGCTACCGGTAGGCTAATATAAGTATTTTGAGTACATTTAAGGTAGGCCAAGCTGTGATGTTTGGTAGGTGAGGTGTATTAAGTGCAATTTTGACTTGTAGTATTTTCAATTTATGATGGGTTTATTGGAACATAACCCCATAGTAAGTTGAGGAAGGAGGTCTGCATTAGAAAATCAATCCTGTAATTCACTACATTAACAGAATAAAGGAGGAACACCCTGTAGTCATTTCAGTATATGTTGAGAAGACACTTGACAGTGAATACCCATTCATGATAAAACCCCTAAACACGTTAGGAATAGAAGGAAACTATCAATTTGATAAAAATTATCTATGAAAAACATACAGCCAACTTCATATTTAGTGGTAAAATATTAAACTCTTTCCCCCTTTGATCAGATGAGGAACATGGCAAGGATATCTACCATAGACAATTCTAGAAAGTGAAAAGAGGAGCGCCTGGGTGGTTCAGTTGGGTCTGTCAGACAAAGTGTCTGACTTTGGGTCAGGTCATGCCCTTGCCGACAGTGAGTTTGAGCCCCGCCTTTGGTGCTCTGCTGACTGCTTGGAGCCTGGAGCCTGCTTCAGATTCTGAGTCTCCTTCTCTCTCTGCCCCTCCCCTGCTTGCACTCTATCTCTGTCTCTTTCTCAAAAAAAAAGTGGAAAGAAGTAAAACTCTCATATTCATAGAGAACATGATTATTTCTTCAGAGAAATCCTAAGGAATCTACAAAACAGTAGTTACAATGAATAATGAATTTAGCAAAGTTGTAGGATACACAGTAAGTATATAAAAATTGTGTTCCTATTCTAGAAGCAAGAAGTTAGAAAAAGTAATAAAAATTTTATTTACAGTAGCCTCAAACATATCTACTTAGGGATAAGTTTAGAAAAAAGAAGATCTTTTTGTTTAAAAGTATAAAACATTGCTTAGAATAATTAAAGTAGATGTAATTAAGTGGAGAAATTTATGTCCATGGGTTGGAGGACTCAATATTAAGATCTCCTTTCTTCCAAATTGGTCTATAATCATAGCAGACATTTTTGTACAGATTAATCTGATTTTAACATTTATATGGAAATGCAGACGGTCTAGTATATCCAGAGCATTCTCGAAGAAGAACAAAGTTAAAGGACTGTAGATGATCTAACTTCAATACTTACTATAAAGCTGCAGAATCAAGAAAGGTATAGTGCTGACATAGGGTGGAAAAATAGATCAGTAGAATGTAGCAGAGAGCCCCAAAATAGCCCGTTCTGTTTTGATTTTCACCAAAGGTACCAAAGCAATCTATTCGGGAAAAGATGGAGTTTTTAATAAATGGTGCTGGAATAAGTGGATATCTATATGAGAAAACAGTGAACCTTAATCCTGTCTTGCATATTACCCCCAGATTAATTCAAAATGGACTATAGACCTAAACATAAAGGCTAAAAACTATAAAGCAGCTAGATATAAAATATAGGAAAATATGTTTTCCCCCTTGGCATGGGCAAAGTTTTCTTAGGCAAGATACTGAAAGCCATGAAAGAATATTGACAAATTGAGCTTCATCAAAACTTAAAACTGTGCTCATCTAAAGATACCACTAATGACTTCAGTTAGGCAAGTCACAGACTGGGAGAAAATATTCACCAAACACCTAATAAAGGACTTGGGTCTAGAATATATGAAGTATTCTTTGCAACTCAATAATGAAAAGATAGCCCAATTATAAAAGGGCAAAATATTTTAGATACTTCATAAAAGAATAATAAGCATATGAAAAGATGCTCAACACCATTAGTCATTTTGAAAATGCAAATTTAAACAACAATGAGATATAACTACACAGTGACTAGAATAGCTCAAATTTAAAATAAAGCATATATTGGCATGAACGTAGAACAGTTAGAATTCTTGGGGGTAAATGTAGGGCAATTCTTATATTATTATTACTATATTAGCTAGAATGTAGAGCAATTAAAATTCTCATACATTGTTAATGGGAGTGTAACTTGGTACAATCACTTCAGTAAAAGATCTGATAGTTTCTTATAAAACTAAATATACACCTATCCTATAACCCAGCATTTCCACTCTTCTCTTAAGGTATTTACCCAAGACAGATGAAGCATAGACCTATTAAAAGACTTGTACAGGAATGTTAATAGCTCAAAACTGGAAATAACCCAAATGTCCATTAGTAGGAGAAATGATAAATAAACTGTGGTATATTCATATGATTGGATATTCTCACTGATATAGGCAACATATGGATGAATTTCTAAAACACTGTGCCAAGTGAAAAGAGTTTTGTGTAAAAGGGTCCATACTTGTTCCCTTTTTTTTTTTTTTTAAATATTTATATTTTTTGAGAGAGAGAGAGAACATGTGAGTGTGTGCAAATGCAAGTTAGGAGGAGGAGCAGAAAGAGAAGGAGACAGAGGATCTGAAGCAGGCTCTGTAATATGGGGCTCATACTCACAAACCATGAGATTGTGACCTTAGCTGAAGTTGGAAACTCAACTGACTGAGCCACTGAGGTGCCCCCATAGTTGTTCCTTTCATATGAAGTTCTGGAGCAGGCAAATCCATCCTGTGATGGAAAAATGGAAATAAAATCTGGATCTTCTATCCAGAGCACTCAAAATTTCTTCATATCAGCAGTAAGGCTGTTCTGCTTTCTTATTCATGTGTTCACTGGATTGGCATGTTGTTTCCTTGAAGTCATTTTTCTTTGCATTCACAACTTGGCTGCTTGGTGCAGGAGGCCAGCCTTTGGCCTATTTTGACTTTTGAAACGCCATCCTCACTAACTTTAATCATTTCTACCTTTTGATTTAAAGCAAGAGAATTGTAGCTCTTTCTTTCATTTGAACACATGGTAGCCATTGTGGCTTTATTACCTAGCCTGATTTCAATATTGTAGGGAGACTGGAGGAGAGAAAGAGAGATAAGGGGAAGGGCCAGTCAGTGGAGCAATTAGAACACATATAATATTTATCAGTTAAGTTTGCCATCTTCTATGGATAAGGTTTGTGGTACCCAAAACAATTACAATAGTAACATTGAAGATGACTGATCACAGATCACCATAGCAAATGTAATAGCGACATAAAAGTTTGGAATTTTGTGAGAATTACCATGTGACAGACATATGAAGTGAGCAAATACTGTTGGAAAAATGGTGCTGATACATTTGCTTGATGCAGGATTGCCACAAACCTTCAATTTGTTGGAAAATAAAAGAAAAAAAAGCAGTATCTATGAAGAGCAACAAACTAAAGTGCCATAAAACAAGGCATGCCTGTATTGCAAAATGCTAACAATCTGGGTTGTAGGTATATGGACATTTGATGTACAGGTCTTTAAATTTTTCTGTTTTCTATGTTTCAAAATTTTCATTGTGTTGGGAGGAAAGTGGTGTAATGAAATACAACTCTTGGTAAATGAGATAATGTTTTTAAGTTTATTTTTGAGAATAGGAGAGAGAATGCGAATAGGGGAGGGACAGAGAGGGAGAGAGAGAGGGAGAACCCCAAGCAGGTTCAGTGCTGTCAGTGCAGATCCTGATGTGGGGCTCGATCTTGTGAACTGAGAGATCATGACCTGAGCTGAGATCAAGAGTCAGCCACTTAACCGACTGAGCCACCCAGGAACCCCAGTAAATGTGATTTTAAAAAATAGGCTCTACTGGCAACAAGAAAACATAAGGTACTTAGAAATAAATCTAACAAAAGTATTTGTATAGTCCTTACTTGACAAATTATCAAACTTTATTAAAACATATTAAAGGAAACCTAAATAGGGGTTCCTGAGTTAAGCATCCGACTCTTGATTTTGGCTCAGGTCATGATCTTACAGTTTGTGAGATCGAGTGCCACATCAGGTTCTGCACTGACAGCACAGAGCCTGCTTAGGATTCTCTGTCTCCTTTTCTCTCTCTGCCCATCTCCCACTCACTTGCGTGCACTCTCTCAAAATAAATAACATTTAAGAAAAGATTTAAATAAATGGATAGATATAGTATATTCTTGTATAGTTGTTGTCGTATTGTAAATATATCCATTATCTCCAGATCGACTCTAGATTGAGTGCAGTGTCAGTTTTTATCTCCAAGTTGACTCTAGAATTTATATGGAAGAACAAAGCTCCAAGATTAGCTCCCATAATTTTAAGAATAATAACAATGTGAGTGGATTTGCCTTACAAGTATTAAAATTTACTGTCAAGCAATACCAGTTGAACAGTATGGTATTGGCACAGAAGCTGCTCGTACAGTGGAGCAGAATACAGTCCAGAAAGATAGTCCTGCATTTTTGGAAACTTAATATATGACAAAAACTGAAATTGCAACATCATCTAACAAATGACCTGAGATAATCAGTCATATGTATAGAAAAAGCTGTAATAGGATTTCCATCTTCCTTCATATGTGAAAATAAGTTCCAGGTATGTTAACAAACATGTGAAAAAAAAAAAACCCCTATAAATCTTTTGGAAGAAAATTCTAAGCAAATACATTCATGTGTCTGTGTGTCAGAGATGCAGTTCTTGCATAGAAAAAGAGATAAGGAAAGATTGATAAATTTGATTACATAAAAATTCAATCTTTTGGTGATTCCATTAAAAATAAAAGTAAAAGATAAGACTGAAAGAATATTTACAATGAATTTAACTTACAAATAATTACTATCCAGAATATATCCTATAATTTAATAAGAAAAAAGACAGAAAATCTAATAGAAAAATGGGCCAGGGTATAAATAGGCAGTTCACAGTTGAGGTAACCCTAGTTGTTGATAAACATATAAAACATTGCTTAAATTTTACCTGTAATTATAGGAAATACCAGTTAAAACCATACTATGATCAGGATTGCCTGGCTGACTCAGTCAGTGGAGCATGTGACTCTTGATCTCAAGGTTGTGGGTTTGAGCCCCCATGTTGGGTGTAGAGATTACTTTTAAAAAAGTCTAAAAACACCAAGTATTGGAGAGTATGTGTTCAGCAATTATTTTTTGAGCATCTGCAAATGCCAATTACTGTACTAAGTCATTGAGATACATTAGTAAATAAAACATACTAGGATCCTTGCCTTCATGGAGCTTAGATTCAAGTAGGAGGAGGATAGAAAATAAGCAATAAACATAATAAGTAAATTATAAAGCATGTTAGGATTGATAAATGTATTGAAAGTATATTGGTGATAAATTTAAAAGTTCTAGCAGGGTAAGAGGGTGATGGGGTGTAAAGTAAGTTGCAATATTATGTAGGGCTATCAGGGTAGTAGGCTTTATACTCAAGTAAATTTGAACGAAGATTTTTGAACGCTGTTAGGGAATTAGTCAAAGAAATATTTAGAAGAAAGAGGAGCTTTATAGGCAGCATGGGTGGATTAGAGTAAGACCTTAGGGTAAAATAATTCCTGATGTATTTGTTGGATAATAGAGTCCTGTATGTCTGGATCAAAGTGTGCAAGGGGCAGAGATACTGGGGAAGGGTGGTGGGTCACTTCTAGGTCTTTATTTGGATTTTGATTTTTACTCTTGAGTGATTTGGGAGCCATTTGAGGGTTTTGAGCAGGAGTGTTATGGTCTAACTGACATTTATGTATTTATTTATATATTTAAAAGTTTATTTATTTATTTTGACAGAGAGTGTGAATGTGCAAGCAGGGAAGGGGGAGGGAGAGAGAGGATTCCAAACAGGCTCCGTGATGTCAGGAGAGCCTGAGGTGGGACTCCATCTCATGAACCGTGAGATCATGACCTGAGCGGAAATCAAAAGTCAGATGCTAGGACATCTGGGTGGCTCAGTTGATTAAGCATCCCATTTCAGGTCATAATCCTGGGGTTCATGAGTTTGAGTCCTCCATCAGGTGAATTTGAGACCCTCTTCTGGTGAGCTGAAGCCCTGCTTCAGGCTCTGAACTGACATGACAGTGTGGAGCCTGCAAGGGGATTCCCTCTCTCTGCCCCTTGTAGGATTCTCTTTCTTTCTCTGTCTGCCCCTTTTTTGCTCACTTGCGCGCCTTCTCACATGCTCGCTCTCTCTCAAAAAAAAAAAAAAAAAGATTCAGATGCTTAACCAGCTGAGCTACCCAGGTGCCCTGACCTAACTGTCCTTTGAAAAGGACACTGTTACATTGAAAATAGACTGTAGAGGGATAAGAATAGAAGCAGGAATGGAGTACCAGTTAGGAGATGGTTGAGAGGCCAGGGAGAGGCCATAGTAGCTTAGATTACAATAACAGAAACCAAGAGGTTTTTTCCTAACTTTAACTCGTCAGGTGACAAAATTGAACTGAGACTCTTTAGACTTGTATCACACTTATTGTGGCTATCATATATTTTGTTGAAGAAATTTTAATGTATTTAGTATGTTTTGTTGCTGTCCCAGTCTTTTTTTGAGGGTGTTCTATATTGTTATGTAATATGTATATGCTGTTTATTTTATTTTAACATTTTTATTTATTTTTGAGGGGGAGAGGGAGAGAGAGGGAGACACAGAATCTGAAGCAGGCTTCGGGCTATAAGCTGTCAGCACAAAGGCTGATGCAGGGCTCAAACCCACAAACCATGAGATTATGACCTGAGCTGAAGTCAGATGTTTGAGCCACCCAGGTGCCCTTATGCTGTTTACTTTATTTAAAAAAAAATTTTTTTTAGGGGTGCCTGGGTGGCTCAGTAGGTTAAGCGGCCGACTTCAGCTCAGGTCATGATCTCGCAGTTTGTGGGTTCAAGCCCATAGTCAGGCTCTGTGCTGACAGCTCGAGCCTGAAGCCTGCTTTGGATTCTGTGTCTCCTCTCTCTTTGTTGCTATCCCACTCATGCTCTCTCTCTGTCTCTCAAAAATAAATGAGCATTAAAAATTTTTATTTTATTTTATTTTTTAATGGTTTTTATTATTTTTGAGACAGAGAGAGACAGCACGAGCAGGGAAGGGTCAGAGAGAGAGGGAGATACAGAATCTGAAGCAGACTCCAGGCTCTGAGCTAGCTGTCAGCACAGAACTCAACGCGGGGCTCAAACCCACGAACCGTGAGATCATGACCTGAGCTGAAGCTGGCCACTTAACCAACTGAGCCACCCAGGTGCCCCTATACTGATTACTTTACTATTTCCCCCTTCCCCATTCTAATATCTAAAACATGACTAAATCTCAGGTTTTTAAGAGCTTCTAAGTGTATATGTCTGTGATACATGTCTGAAAAATGGTTGTATTCGGGATATATTTTAAAGCTAGGGCCCTTAAGAATTCCTGATGGATGTGATGTGTATGTGAAAAACAGAGGAGTTCAGATGTCTAGGGTTTGGGTCTAAACAACCAGAGGAATAGAAATACCATCATCTGAGAGGGGAAAGGCTGTGGTTGGAATCAGTTTTTGTGGAAAACGTGAGCTCAGTTTGGGACATGTTGGATTTGAGATGTTGAGTAGGCAACTGGTTGGAAGTTTCAGGAGTTTAGGAGACAGGTCTGGGAAGAGTTGGAGGGGGAAGGTAAATTGTTATAATCATTTTTGGGAGTAAGTTTTGATACTTATGACTTAGCACTTCCACATCTATGTATTTCAAGAAACTTTTTATTATATGCTTGAGAAACCAAGTACAGGCTATTTATTGGAGCATTGTTCTGATGGAGAAGAAAAACATGCAGAGAAAATTAACTTTGTTTCCTGGAGAATGGATAAATGAATATTGTAAATAGTTGACAAAATAAGTTTATAGAGTGAAGTAATGAGTGAAAGTGAAAAATATCCACATGGGTGAATCTCCCAGTTCTTGATGTGGAAGTCAGCAGATGAATACTTATAATATTTTAAATACATAATTTCAAAGCATATGAAACAAAATTATTTATGAACATATGTGTAAGAAAATATAAAGACATATGGCAAAGATAAAATATTTAGAATAGTTAAGTGGGGACTTAGGGATGTGAGACCTAATATTTTGTAAGCAAGTCACAGGGACCTAACTGTTCTCAAAGCCAGTGGTGAGTATAGTCATCTCTTTGTTATATTATTTTCTGTACTTCTTTGTCTAAAATGTTTCCTAATTAGAGAAAAATTCCATGTCATTCCTTTCATATCCCTTTTAATGAAAGGTGAATCCTTTACGATTCATTGACAGTTAATGGCTGGGCCATTGAGGATCTGGAATAATCTCCACTGGTGAGATGGTTCCATCTAGTGGGGAAAATGCTGCAAGTACTCTGTGAGACCTTACTTTCGGAGGAAGAATACAGAGGTGATGGTCAACCTGACTGGTCTTTATTTCACTGAATTTAAAAGATAAGGGAAGAAATTATCATTTGGAAATATTTAGTTTTTGCCATTATTAAGATAATGCTGTAGGATATTTAATGCAGACCTGTAGGACTTAGAGGTGTTTTTATTTCTGTCTAACTTGTGTTTGTGCTTTGTTTTTCAGAAGGAGTTGAGTCTTCCAAGAAGAGGCAGCTTGTAAGTTGATGATTATGTTTATGAACACCTGCTTAGGAATCCCTCCTGGGCACTGTTCTCAGTGTTATTTGGAGGAATCTCACTCTGTGTGTGTGTGTGTGTGTGTGTGTGTGTGTGTGTGTGTGTGTGTGTGTGTTCTCCTTGTGGACTCTTATCTGTCAGGGAAGCCGGTGAGCCAGCTAACTTCTCTTGCTAGGTCAGAACCTCCCCTTTCCCCCCATCCCTTCTCACCCCACATCCTCTTCTCTGTCTCAGTTTTTGCCTAGCATTTGGGAAAAATGGGTACTTAAGTACCCATCACCGTTTTATACTTGTGTTTTAGGATTTGCCAAGTTGTGTATATGTTTTTTGTTTGTTTTTTTAACAGACTCAAACTTTTTGAGAATGCTCAAGTTGAAACTCTTAGCAACTACATCAGTCCCATAACATGGTACTAGGGAGAGGCCAACTTTTCCGATAGTTTGGGGTAAGGGCAGCAGCTAAGTTTGGATTCAGGGTAGGAATAAGGTTTTCTTTCACCTGTTTATTCTATTCTGGTTTTAGGGCCAGGGAAACTGGTAAATAATACTTAATAATACTTAAAGTCCCCCTGGACTTTAATTTCTTATGTTTTCTTGGCTTGCTTTTTCTCTAAGAATTCTGTTGGGGCAGCACTGCAAATTTGGCTAATCAGAATCATCTAGAATACTTGTTAAAATTCTTCCCCCAGCACCAAATGTTTATTTAAATTCTAGTTAGTTAACATACTGTGCAATATTGGTTTCAGGAGTAGAATTCAGTGATTCATCACTTATAAACAATACCCAGTGCTCATTATAACAAGTCCCCTCCTTAATACCCATCACCCATCTAACCCATTCCTTGCCCACCTCCCTCCATCAACCTCTGTCGGTTTATTCTCTGTTTTTAAGAGGCTCTCATTGTTAGCCTCTTTCTTTGAATTCCCCCCTCCCATATGTTCATCTGTTTTGTTTCTTAAATTCCTTATATGAGTGAAATCATGTGGTATTTGTCTTTCTCTGACTTGTTTTGCTTAGCATAACACACTCTAGCTCCAGCCAACTTGCAAATGGCAAGATTTTATTCTTTTTGATGGCTAAGTAATATTCCATATTGTGTGTGTGTGTGTGTGTGTGTGTGTGTGTGTATACACACACGCGCGCGCACATATATATGTATACACACATATATACACACACACATACATATATATATATATCTCATATCTTTTTAAGAAAAGTTTATTTTGAGAGAGAGAGAGTGAGCGAGCATGAACAGGGGAGGGGCAGAGAGAGGGAGAGAAAATCTCAAGCAGACCTGGTGCTGTCAGTGCAGAGCCCGATATGGGGCTCTAACCCACATTCTGTGAGATCATGACTTGATCTAAAACCAAGACTCAGATGCTTAACTGACTGAGCCACTCAGGTGCCCCCATCTTTTTTTAAATATTTATTTTGAGGGGAGGAGAGGCAGAGAGAGAGAATCCCAAGCAAGATTGTGCTGTCAGTGCAGGGCCTGATGTGGGGCTCAAACTTAAGAACCATGAGATCATGACCTGAGCCAAAATCAAGAGTTGGATGCTAATCAACTTAGCCACCCAGATGCCCCATATACCACATATATGACATTTATCAGTCGATGGACATTTGGGCTCTCTCCATAGTTTGGCAGTTGTTGATAATGCTGCTATAACTTTGGGGTGCAAGTACCCCTTCAAATCTGTATCCTTTGGGTAAATATCTAGTAGTGCACTTCCTGGATCATAGGATGGTTCTGTTTTTAACTTTTTGAGGAACCTCCATATTGTTCTCCAGAGTGGCTGCACCGTTTGCTAGAATGCTTGTTAAAATTCTCAGCAGATTCTGAGCTTATTTGAATCAGAATCTCCATGTTGGGGCCCAAGAAAGCTGTATTTTTATGCACCTGCATTCACACCCACCATGATTTTGCTAAGATTTGGGAAACTCTTAGGAAATAGTACAGTGATAAAATAATGTCTTAGAAACTTTTCCATACAGAGCATATAAGGAGGAGGACACAACAGTATTCATATTTATTAATTACTAGTGATACTGAGCATCTTTTCATGTCCTCATTGGTCATTTGTAAACCTTCTTTGGAGAAATAAATTTCTTTGCCCATTTTTCAATTGGGTTATTTATTTTTGTTGTTTAGTTGTAGGAGTTCTTTATATATTCTGGATATTAAACCCTTATCAGATATATGATTTGCATATATTTTCTCCTATTCTTTGGGTTGCATTTTCACTTCTTTGATAGTCCTTGCTGCACACATAAAATATATTAATTTTCATGAAATCCAGTTGATTTATTTTTTCTTTTGTTATCTGTGCTTTTGATGTCATACCCAAGAAATCACTGCCAGATCTGGTGTCCTAAAGATTTCCTCCTAAGGAAAACTCTTTCTTTTAAGAATTTTGTAGTTCTACCTCTTATGTTTAGATCTTTGATCTATTTTGAGTTAATTTTTGTTTATGGAATAAGGTAAGTGTCTAACTCCATTCTTTTGCATATGAGTATCTAGTTTTCCCAGAATCATATGTTAAAAAAAACTTTCTTTACTCTGTTGGAGTAAATATATTTTATATATTTGGCCATATGTATGAGCATTTATTTTGGGGCTCTCTGTTCCATTGGTCTAAATGCCTATACTTAATGCTACTACCACACTGTTGATATTACTATAGGTTTGTAGTAAGTTTTGAATCAGAAAGTGTGGTATCAAAAAGAACTAACTTCGTTCTTCAAGATTGTCTTGGGGCACTGGGGTAGCACAGTTGGTTAAGCATCTGACCTCAGCTCAGGTCATGATCTCAAGGTTTGCGAGTTTGAGCCCCACGTTGGGCTCTGTGCTGACAGCTCAGAGCCTGAAGCTTGCTTCAGATTCTCCCTCTTCCTCTCCCTCCCTTTTTTCCCCTCTCTCTCCTTCCCTCCCTCCCACTTGTGCTCTGTCTGTTTCTCAAAATAAACATTAAAAAAAAAGATTGTCTTGGTTATTTAGGGTTTCTTATGACTCGATGTGAATGACAGACGAGTTTCTCTATTTCTGCAAAAACGTCATTAGGATTTTGGTAGGTATTGTATTGAATCTATAGATCAATTTGGGTAATATTATCAGATTGACCAGTACTGTCTTCCAGTGTGTGAACATAGGATATTTTGCTTTCTTTAATTTTTTTCACAAATGTTTTGTAGTTTTCTTTTTCAGTGTACAGGTCTTTTACCTCCTTAGTTGAACTTATCCTATTTTTAAGTTTATTTATTTTGAGAGAGAGAGAGCATGCAAGCAGGTAAGAGGGGCAAAGGGAGACACTTAAGCAGACTCCATACTTAGTGTGGAGCCCAACACAGGGTCGATCTCACAACTGCAAGATCACGACCTGAGGCAATATCAGGAGTCAGACGCTTAGCTGACTGAGCCACACAGGCACTCTGCCACCCAGGCACTCCGGTTATTTTACTTTCTTGATAGTGACCTCTGATGCACAGAAATATGTAATTTTGATGAAGTTTAGTTTATTTGCTTTTTATTTGGTTGTGCTTTTGATATCATACCTAAGAAACCATTGCCTAATTCAAGGTCTAATTTTTTTTTCTCTGGGCCTTAATACATGAAGGTAACTAAGTAATGACACAGAGAGAGACTAATGCTATTGAAAGAAGAATTTATTACTTAAAGTTTCCCCAGCAGAAAAGAGCATGCCACACCATGCAGGCCACATGAAGAAAGCACCGGATTTGGTTACGAGGCAGGAAGGAGCAAGGGAAAAGCCTAAACCAGAGCCTTTATTGGGGTTTCTACAGATCAGGAAAGGCCAGGCAGGGTAACCAGTTTAGGACTGGCTATTTTGAAAAACAGTGGTAGGTTCTGGACTATAGGGGTGGTTTTTAGTTGTCTGGTACTTGGGCCTGAGTGATGCAGGGCAGGGGAATATTGGCCTGTTGTGTGAGAGTTTGATAAATTGGCTTGAGAGTATGGACTCAGGATTGGTCAGAAGGTTTGTAATAGGGTTTTTGCATATTCACAAAAACTGGATTGCAGGGGAGATATAAACAAGTTTGGCTGTTAGCCCTATGATTAATAAATGCCAAATGGGGGGTGCCTGGCTGGCTCAGTCAAGCATGCAACGCTTGATCTTGGTGTTGATTTTTCAAGCCCCATGTTGGGTGTATGGGTTACTTAAAAAAAAAAAAAAGTCCAAATAGGCAAATACAGAATCTAAGAAAACAGAACAATGTTGTGATGATTTACCTCTGTTTCCTTTTAAGAGTTTTATGGTTTTGGGGGTACTGGGGTGGCTGAGTCTGTTGAGCATCAAATTCAGCTCAGGTCATGATCTCATGGTTTGTGAGTTCGAGCCCTGCGTTGGGCTCACTGCTGTCCCCACAGAGCTCACTTCAGATCCTCTGTCTCCCCTCTCTGTAGATCCCTCCCCCCAAAATAAATAAAAACATTACAAAAAGGTTTTATGGTTTTAGCTCTTACTTTTGGTCTTTGATTCATTATTAGTTTAATTTTTATATATGGTGTAAGGTAAGGATTCGATTTCATTCCTCAGAATGTGGATAGCTGTTGTCCCAGCTCCATTTCCAACTTTTCTTTCCTGTTGAATAGTTGTCTTAGGTTTTAACGATGTTAATTCTTATTCAGAGTGTAGGGAATGTAGGAGTGAAAGCAGGGAAGTACATGAGAAAACAGTTACAAAACTCACTCAAGATCATGATAGCTTAGACAGGGTGGCAGCAGCTGAGGTGATAAGAAATGGTTAGGTTCTGGAGATATTTTGAAAAGAGAGCTGACAATATTTGTTGATAGTTAATTTTAGTATATGAAAGTAAGAATTGGTGGTGACTACAAGATTTTAGGGCTGCATATCTAGATGAATATGGTTGCCATTTACTGAGTAAGATGGGGAATATGTGAATGGAACAGGGTGTTTTCTGTTACTGTTCTTGGGAGGAGCAGAAGTGGGAGTTGTTAGAAGAATTAGGACTTTGGTGTTTGCTTGACATCCAAGAAGGGGTGTTGATAAGACAATTGTATATATGAACTGGGGGATCAAGAGTGAAAGCCAATCTGGAGATATACATTTGCAGATTGACAACATGTAAGTGATATTCAAAGTTGTGAGATTGGATGCGATAAACAAATGCTACCCAAATGTGATCAGCTCACTGGTGGTTGATTATAGAACTGTTATCAATTTTCTGTGAGTTAAGTACAAAAATTTAGAATAAGCAAGTGATATTGTGACCTTCAAGCATTTGATCATTTTTCTGTTATTTCATATTTATTGTGTTTTATAGTGGTTTGTGTTGTGATGGATTAAAATTTTCACCTGGTCCTTTACCATAGCTAGTTAGAAAATCATTGACATAGGGAGTGAGTCTAGAGAGAAGAGATAGAAGGACTGAGTCCTGGGACACTTGAGTATTTACTGGTTAGGGAGAAAGAATAATCCATTAGTAGAGAAAACTGGAAAGGAGTAGCCAGTAAGGTTGGAGGAAAACCAGAGGAGAGTGGTGTTTCCAAAGCCACAAGAAGATAGTATGTCAAAAGCTGCTGACAGGTTATGTAAGATGAATACTTAAAGAATGAAATAAGTCAGGCAGAGAAGGACAGATACCATATGTTGTCACTTTTAGGTCTAACAGGAGAAACCTATAGGAGACCATGGGAATGGGAAAGGGGGGAAAAGAGTTGGGGAGAGGGAGTGAGGCAAATCATGAGAGACTTTTGAATGCTGAGCACAAACAGGGCTGAAGAGGGAGGGGGAAGCACAAGGGGGGTAATGGTCATAGAGGGGCACTTGTGGGGAAGAGCACTGGGTGTTATATGGAAACCAACTTGGTAAGAAACTGTATATAAAAAAAATGAATTGACCTTTGGATTTAGTAATAGGAAATTCCCTATTGGTGACCTTTGGTGAGCAGTATTGGTGAGTAGTGGGTTTAAACTTGGTTCAAGTGGGTTCAAGAGAGAATGAGAGATAGTATTATCTAATAATTGGGATAAAAATATTTAAACTCAATCTAATATAAGAAGAAACAGAGAAGTTGTAACAGGGGGCAATCTGTAGAAACTACTGGCCTGGACTCTTCAAAAATGTTGAAGTTGTAAAAGATTAAAAAAAAAAAGACTAAGGATGTATTCTAGACAAAATAGACTTGGTGAATAAATGCAGTGCTTGATTCTTGGTTTGATCCCGGAATTTAAAAAATAGTTGAAGGACATTATTGGGACATTTGAGGATACTTGAATGTGGAATTTTATTCAATAATGTTATTGTGTCAGTGTTAAACTGTTAAACTTTCTTTTTTTCTTTCATTCTTTTTTTTTTTTTGGTGGGTGTGTGTCAGTGTTAAACTTTCTTAGTGTGATGGTTGTGTGGTGGTGCTCCCGTGTTGTTAGGCTAGGGATTAATTGTGGATTAAGTAATTGGGAGAGGAGGTGTTCTGGTGTGTACAAATGACTTTCAAATGGTTCAGCTAATTAACTAAAAGTAATTGTGTGCATACGTATGCAGAGAGAGAGGAAGAGGAGAAGGGAGAGAAAAAAGAAAATTCAAGTGAAAGGAATATAGAGTTTCATTTAATTATTCTTGCTCATTTCTGATATTTTGGAGAGAAGTAGTACTATTATTTCAAAGAGATTTGGTGAAAAGAGGATCATAGAAATCAGGTGATAACTAGAAAAGGTCATGGAGCTTTCCTCCCCCTCTTTTTAAAATGTAGATGTGCAATTTTACATTATGTTTGTATGTCAATGAAATTATCTAGTAGAGAAGGAATAGTTGATGTGAGAGAAGAAGGATCATTTGCCGGGATGTTTTTGAATAGGCAAAAATGGAAGACACACATCTAGGTACATATGGAAATACTGGCCTTAGGAGCTTTGACAGTTTGTCCCCAGTAGCCTTGGTTACCTCATTTTATCTGTAAAAGATTATGCATGTAAAGTGTATAGCATACTGACTGCAGTTAAGCCCTCAGCTCTTTGTTATAGAAGTTAGTGCAATGTCTATTATTAGTAAACTTAAAAAAAAAACCCAGTAGTTTATTATTGTTTTTATTATTAGCAGGTCATAATTACCTGTTAGAAACTTTAAATTCTTTAGAAAAACAAATTAGTGTTAAAAACTCAAAATTCTACCTAGTAAATTTTAAGATTTATGATGGGCTTTATTACATGATTGATGAGCCAGACAGCATCCCACCTAACAAGGAGAGGAAAGCTCCAAAGGGATATAGAAATGGAAAGGTTTTTAAAGGCAGAACAAGGAAGTTATAAACAAGAAAAAGAGTTATTTGAGGTGAGGTCACCTACATTTGGGGATAAAAGGGTTTTAGTAGGTGGATTACCTCATATTCCTATGAGGGGTGGGGAGGGCACATGTGACAGATGACACTTACTCGTGCTGACCAGAAAATTCTTAGCCAATAAAGACTACATTTCTGGAAGAGGTTATAAGTGCAATTAGGTTAGGGGTTAAGCCTCAGTTTGGTGAGTTGGCCTCAATGATATTTAGGGCCTATAGATTTTTTTTTTTTTTTAACATTAGATCCCAAACCAAGTTAAATGAACAATAAATAGTGTACCTTAGAAAAGCCACAGGATATTCATGACTGGCTTTGGTCACTTAATGGAAGAGAACAACTAAATTTCAGTATGGGGAATGAGAAAATCCAGGCCTATAATGATAACGGCTTTGTTGGGGCAAGTTTAACCAAGTTATTTTGGCCTGGCTCATACCATTTATTTTAGGTATAGCTCTCTGAAATAAAAATCACTTTAATTTTTAGAAAACTATTTCATATTTAAGCCCACCTTGATATTTTTCAGGGCATTAAAAAAAAATCTAGAATGTGAGAACTATCAGACCTAACTCCTATCAGACTAGAGGAGGTGATAATCTTATTGAAAGTATACAGGGGCACCTGGGTGGCTGAGTTGTTAAGTGCCCAACTCTTGATTTCAGTTCAGGTCATGATCTCACGGTTTGTGGGTTTGAGCCCTGTGTCAGGCTCTGCACTGTCAGTGCAGAGTCTGCTTGGGATTCTCTCCCTCACCCTCGCTCTCTGCGTCTCCCCTGACATATTCCCCTCCTCCCAAATAAATAAACTTTAAAAAATAAACATTTATGGGGCACCTGGGTGGCTCAGTTGGTTAAGCGTCTGACTTCGGCCCAGGTCATGATCTCACGGTTCATGAGTCTGAGCTCTGCTTCAGGCTCTGTGCTGACAGCTCAGAGCCTGGAGCCTGCTTCGGATACTGTTTCTCCTTCTCTCTCTACCCTCTTCTACTCATGCTCTGTCTCTCAAAAATAAATAAATGTTAAAAAAACAATTAAAAAAATTTAAAAAGTATACATATCTGTGGAAAAAGAATTGAGAAAATAAAGTTCTAAAGTTATTTGTATTTGTTTTCCAAGCTATGGGAGTATAATAGTTTTCATTTTCTCAGTTGGACCAGCACTGAATGGCTTCCCTTGCCCAGCTCTGTGAGGGGGAACTCCTTTGGCAATTCCTTTCAAATAGGTTTTTTGCTTGTTTGTTTGTTTGTAAATGTCAGCACTGGTAATACCTAGACCCTACACTTAGGAGTTCAGTGTAAATAGTTAGTTACCCAGAAAGTAAAGCTTTTCTAATACCCATTACAACCTAAGGTAATTGTCCTTATATTTCTTGAAATGTCATTGCTTTATTTCTTTGAGGCTGTGAGCAGTTCAGTGGAGGTGAAGAATGGACTATAGGAGTAAACAGGTAGTTGAAACACCCATCATAGTGTGTGTGTGTGTGTGTGTGTGTGTGTGTGTGTGTGTGTTGATATTGGTGACCTTTATTCTTAGAGTCCTTGGGGATAGTTATCCTTTTTGTATTGTTGGCTTACTCATTTGGGCAGTGGACTTAGACATTAGATATTGCATGAAAGTAAATGCTAAGTGTGTGCAATGATAGGCAGATAGATAGCCAGTTCCTGGGGCTCAAGGATATGATGTGTCTAACTTTGCCCCCGTGAAACTGATGTGTGAAACAGTATTGTGTACTTTCCCACTCTGATGCAACTTGATGGCATTTGCCTGGATAAATGCTTCTGGAGAATGTTCTAAAAAGAGATACCACCTGCTACACCTAATAAACCCTTTGTGTGGTATCTGTGGTGCCTGCTGTAGGGCTATGGTTTCTCTCTGAATTTTGAAAATCAGGAAATTTTGGTAGCTTTAAGGACTTTGAAGGCCAGAATGATAGCTTTGTGCTACACTTTATAGTCTTCTTTTTTTTTTTAATTGGGCTTTATAGGAATTTATTTCACTTAGGTTCTTTTTCTCTCTCCTGGGAAGGCAGAAGGCAAGATTTGGCAGAGTTTGGCAGGGATGGAAAAACAGTCATTGCTAATTTTCTAGCAGGACCCACTTTGTTGTTAAAAAATGGATGTGGTTTGTCAGTGAGCCATAAGTATGTGGACATAGGACTTGAAAATTGAAAATCTTTGAGAGCCCATTTTGCCACTATTATTTTTAGAATTGCTATTGTCATGCTAGTCATCCTCACACTTTTATCTCTAGCTAGACCTCACAGCTACCAATTCACTGTAATCTGCGAGGACATCACACAGAAATATCCACAAAAATATCTCAACTTTAGCATTTATAAAACTGAAGTCATTGTCTTTCTCAAAAACCTACTCCTTTCATATTCTTTAGCTTACTAAATGGCATCACTTTCTGATAGAAAACTTTGTTATTCTTGTTACTTTCCTCTTCGTTATACCTACTACTCTTTTCTATATGCCTCTCAAATATCTCTTAATTTCCTCTACTTTCTACTACCACTGGTATGTCCATATAGTCCAAGCCATTGTAATCTCTTGGCTCTGCTACTGCTATACCTTCCTAACTAGTCTTTCTTTGTCTGGCATTGCTTAGCCCCAGTCTGTTACCATCTATTGCACAATAGCCAGAAAAAAGCCTTTTAAAGTGCAGATTTGATTATTAGATGTTTATGTGAACTTGTTCAGTGAATTTTTTATTGCTCTTAGGATGACACCTGAAAGTCTTGACATGGCCCATGAAACTATATACACAATCTGGTTCCTATCTTTGTCTCCATGTTTTGCACAGTGTGTTCCCTGGATTGGGAATGCTCTTTCATATTTACCATGCTGGCTCCTACTTTCCGTCAAATGTCTGCTTATATCTCACTTGCTTATGAAAGGCTTTTCTGACCTCACCCATATGTTGCTGTCCCTTGACTAAGTTGGATTTCCCAGAATGTACTTCCATTAAACCCTGTACTTTTCCTTCATAGCTTTTATAGCAGTTGTAAAGAATTAGTTGTTTGTCTTCTGCCACTGCTTGGGCTGCCATAACAAAATACCACAGGCTCGGTGACTTAAATGACAGAAATGTATTTTCTCAGTTCTGGAGGCCAGATGTCCAAGATCTAGGTGCCAGCAGCATTGGGTTCTGGAGAGGGCTCTCTTCCTGGCTTACAGATAACACATCTTGCTGTGTGCTCACATGATGGCCTTTTGGAGGAAAGTAGAGGGAGTGGAAGAGAAAGGGTATGTGTGTTTGAGAGATTTTATTTTTCTTCTTATAAGGTGACTGGTCCTTTCAGATTAGGATGCTACACTTATGACCTCATTTAATCTTAATTACTTCCTGAAGACCCTCATTCCAAATATAGTCACATTGGGGGTTAGGGCTTCAACATATGACTTTGTGGGTGATAGGGTACTATTTGGTCCATAGCAGATGGTAAGCTCCATGAGGTCAGGATATATATTGTATGGTGTGCAACATGCAAGGACTCTGTCCTTGAGGCCTGGTATACAGTTTAATATGTAGTGGGCACTTAGGCCTGTTCCTAACATTTGTTTGTCCTGGAACAAGAACACAAATAGAGATACTGAGTTAGATTTTTATGTAATGCTAACAAATTGTAAAATAAAACAAATTCTATTTTCCTATCCTGAGGTCTATATAGTTTTATAATAACAAATTACAAAAATAATTGTGTGAAACTATTGAGTTTTTAAAAATGTTTATTTACTTTCAGAGAGAGAGAGAGAGAGAGAGAGAGAGAGTGAGCGAGCAGGGGAGGTGCAGAGAGAAGGAGAAAGAGACAATCCCAAACAGGCTGTGTGATGTCAGTGCAGAGCCTAATGTGGGGCTTGAGCCCAAGAACTGTGAGATCATGATGACCTGAGCTGAAACCAAGAGCCAGATGTCTAACTGACTGAGCCACTCAGGTTCCCTGTGAAGCTATTGCTTTTAAAAAATGAAGGTGTTAAATATTTTGTCTAGTTCGGTATTAAAGAATACCAGGCAGATATTGGCAGTCAGTTCAGAGAAGTGAATGAAGCATAGCTTTATATGTATAAAGAAATGTTGAACTATATAAATGGTTACTAAACTGGATTTTTCTGTGGGGAGAAGGGAAGTCATTTGAACCTCAGCTCTACAGAATTTATTTATAATATCTGTAGATAAGAACTATTTGTATTGGTATCAATGATCTATAACTTATAGAGTTGTAAAATAGCTGAAAGGCAATAAAAGGCTAGAACAAGTAATGTATTCTCTAAAGAGTACATATTTTTCCATTAGATGATTATTGTCTCTTCTTTGCTTATACCAAGTTTCCTTATAGTCTCACCCTTTTGATCTAACGCAATATCAAATATTATTCTTGATCACAAAACAAGGTTGGTCTCATTAAGTTAAGGGGTAGCAATAATGTTAATTTTCCATGTTGACCTTTTTAATTTGCTTTGCTGGGAGTTTTGTAAAGAATCTCAGATTGAACTTTATTTTATTTTTTTAATGTTTTATTTATTTTTGAGAGAGAGACAATGTGAGCAGGGGAAGGTCAGAGGGAGAGGGAGACACAGAACTCTGAGCTATCAGCACAGAGCCTGATGCAGGGCTCAAACCCACAAACCGCGAGATCATGACCTGAGCCTAAGCCAGATGCTCAACCAACTGAGCCACCCAGGTGCCCCTCAGATTGAACTTTAAAAGCCTGTTGTTGTTTTTTTTAACGTTTATTTATTTATTTTGAGAGAGAGAGAGTGTGTGTGTGTGAGCAGGGTAGGGCAGAGAGACTCCTAAGAAGGCTCTGCACTGTCATCACAGAGTCTGATGTGGGGGGTGAACTCACAAACCGTGAGATCATGACCTGAGCTGAAATCCAGAGCCAGACCCTTAACCAATTGAGCCACCCAGGTGCCCCTCTACTATCTGTATTTTGAGTCTAGAAAGCCAAGATTAAGAAATATGCTGGATTAGATTTCATCTGCAGTTCTGATACATTTGGGTAAATTCTTCTTTTCTCAGTATCCCCCAAATGTCCTAAAGGTCCTGGGGCTTTCAGGAAGTGACCCTCCTTACACCTAGAAGGCTGGGCTCTGGAAAGCTAGGTACCAGGACAGTTTTCCTGGGAGGTTTTTATAACTACTGGTTCCATAAAGCCAACTATAGTTCTTAAGAGTGGCATATTATACCTGATTAAATAAGGAAGCATCATTCTCAAATATGACATTTCAGGCAAATATTTTTTATATAATCTTTTTTTACAATGATATTTTAAAGGCATTCAGTAAGTAAATTCAGCAAGACTTTCTCAAATCTCACTGGGGAGAGAGTCTTTGAGAATCATGATTCAGGAATGTTGCATTTACAAAAGCAAAGGTTACGAAATGTCTTAGAGGTTAGATAGCTTAAGAAGGAGGAGAGTAGACTTCCTTATATATCTAGAAAACAGACATTAAGACAGTATTCCAAACAAATCACTATACTCATCTCTCATTAGTTCATTTGGTCCTGTGTAATTAATTTTTATTTCACTGGATTTAGTTTAGTAGGCTGCGTCTCAACTAAAAAGAGTTTTGGAAATTCTGACTCAGTCCCGTGGAATGGTCTGGAAGTTGTCCAATTGTCCATGCGATGGTATCAGAAGCTCTTACCCGAGAGTCTATTCTCTGAAGTGTCATTAGTTCGAGATACCTGCTACAGTTCTTTTCCAGGGGGCTCTGAGACAATCCTTTGTTTAAAAAATGAATTTGGCTTGTAGTTTATTTCAGATCCTTCAGACTAGTATCTGTGTAAAATAGAATCTCTCTGTAGATGACAAAGACTTAAAATAGCTGTGGTCAGTTTATTACTGGTGATTTTTAAATGTGATAGGTCTAATGAGAGTTTATAACATGAATAATGCAACTAACCAGAGAATTGTTTTTGTGGCATACTAAAAGAATTTTAAAGCCAATTCAAAAACATTCTAGTGAAGTGTTTCTAAGAACTAAGAGTAGTTCTTTTCAAAGAAGACAGTGAATATTATAGCTGATTTATAAAACATAAATGAACATAATTTTTGCAGAGGAAAAAAATCTTGACATACAACATGTAATAGTCTTATGGCATAATGTATATACCAAGGCTATCCTAAGCATCTCAAGTAAAAGATTTATTAGTAAGTCTGATGTAAGTCCTAGACATCTACTTACAAGATTAACCTAAAAGAGTCAAATTTTAGAAGTAAGATTGTTACCAAATAAGCATTTTATTTTTTTATTTTTTAAAGTTTTTTTTTTAAATATAAGGGGCTTGTGGGGCTTGAACTCATGATCCTGAAGTCAAGAGTCTTCCAACTGAGTCAGCAAGTGCCCCAGTAAGCATTTTACTTTTATTTACTTAATTTGTTTTTTATTTTTTATTTTTATTTTATTATTATTTTCTTGATGTTTATTTTGTGAGAGAGAAAGTTTGAGTGGGGGAAGGGCAGAGAGAGAGGGAGAAACAGAATCCAAAGCAGGCTCCCGGCTCTGAGCTGTCACAAAGCTTGACATGAAGCTCAAACTCATGAACCACAAGATCCTGACCTGAGCTGAAGTCAATTGCTTAACCAACTGAGCCATGCAGGCGCTCCTTATTTTTATTTAAAAAAATTTTTTTATTAAAAAACATTTATTTTTGAGAGACAGACAGTGCAAGCATGGGAGGGGAAGAGAGAGAGGGAGACACAGAATGTGAAGCAGGCTGCAGGCTGTGAGCACAGAGCCCAACACAGGTCTTAAAGCCATGAACTATGAGATCATGACCTGAGCCAAGGTTTGAGGCTTAATCCACTGAACCACCCTAGGCACCCTATTTATTTTTTTAAGTTTATTTATTTTGAGAGAGACAGAGTAAGAATGGGAGAGGGGCAGGAAGGGAGGGAGGGAATCCCAAGCAACTTCTGTGCATGGTCAGCCCAGAGCCCAGTGTGGAGCTTGAACTCATGAACTCATGAGATCATGACCTGAGCTGAGATCAAGAGTCAGTTGCTTAATTAACTGAGCCACCCGGGCACCGCAAGCATTTTAAATAATAATTGAAATTAAGACTGAAAACACTAGATTATTATTTCCTAAAATCTGGCAAAACACCATCGAGACTTGTAAATAGAAATCTTATGTATAATGAGGGTGTTGACAAATCTCTAGGAGGAGCTTCCCATAAATTATACAAGGCTTAGGATGTTTATATTAATTTTACCTGTCCAAAGTTAAACTAGGGAGGGCTGAGTGTCTTTTCTGATTTGAGAACTTTCCCCATGAAACTTATCAAAAGTAAAATAACAAATCTCAGTATTTCTAGTACATTTGAAAGGACACATTGTGATTTTTCCAGGATCCTCTGGGATATCCCTAAGATAGTTTTAGTTAAATATTTTAGTTTAGTAAAAATATATGGAAAGTCTTATTGTTTTCTATATTTAGGATCTGATTTTGGGAAGGCAAACCTTCAAGGAGTTGTCAGTGAAAATGCTTAAGATAGGAGTGTCGGTGCTTGAGAAATAATACCCAGTTTTTTTTTTTTTTACCAAGGTGACAATAAAACAGTGTAAAATAACCATAGAAGAAGGTAACCAATTTTAAATAACCACATGGCTCATGAGGAGCCTTTGTTTCTTAAATAATTAAGGACATAACTAGTCAGTATAACTTATTCTAATAAGACACAAAATAATTGCTATCTGGGCATATTACGCAGAAAAAGATTTAAAAAATAAAACCTGTCATCATTAATGAGGGAATCAGACAGATGTTATAACCAGTTATCAGTTTTTTCCATGATCAATTTTTATATGATTGAAAGTTGGCAAACTATCAAGGATCACATAGGTATTCATCTGAGCAATAAAGTAAAAGCAAGCAATTTATAAATTGTTAAAATGTCTATATTTTTCCTTGGCTTTATTTCAGCAAAATCACTATGTCATAATTAAGATTTTAAAAAATAAATGGTATTATTTTTTATGTCAATTATATCTCAATAAAACTAGGAAAAAATAATGTTAAAGAATTCATTAATATTTTATATATTGAAATTATATTTTGAATATATTATGTTAAATAAAATATATTAAAAATTTAAATATCATCTTATAAATTACTGTCACTTTTATTGCAGTTTCACTGATTTCTTTTTTTAAACAGTTTTTTAAAAATGTTTATTTGTTTTTGAGAGACAGAGCACGAACAGAGGAGGAACACAGAGAGAGGGAGACACAGAATCAAAACAGGCTCCAGGCTATGAGCTGTCAGCACAGAGCCTGATGCCAGGCTTGAACCCACGAACCGCAAGATCATGACTTGACCCAAAGTCAGATGCTTAACCAACTGAGACACCTAGGCACCCCTCAATTTCACCATTTCTTAAAAGCAATGTATAGGGCCTTCTAACATTTCTTAAGATCTTCTTTAATCTTTTCAGTGCTGGGATGTTGTAAAGAAAACCAACAATAGCAGTATGTTCATATTAAATCTTAATATGTTGCTAGTCTCAGGTAGTCTATAGATTTCAGTTTAGGATTATTTGACAGTGACTCTTCTTTATAGTCATGTATGGTGAACATAATATAAGGTGGCCCCCATGATTTCCTCCTCCTCTTGGTGTTCACACTTTTGTGTGTTCCTCCTCCCCTTGAATGTGGACAGTACCTTTGACTGCTTCTAACCAACAGAACATAGTACAGGTGATAAGATATCACTCCTGTGACTATTTTATGGTATATAAGACTTTGTGTAGTTAGTAGGTTCGTCATAGAGGCTGTACTGGGTTGATGAAGTAGGAAAAGCCCATGTGGCAAGGAACTGCAGTAGCTTCTAAGAGGTAAGCATGGCTTTCAGTGGAGATCCAGCAAGCAGCTAGGGCCCTCAGTTTTACAACCACAAGGAAATGAATTCAGCCAACTGCATTAATGGGCTTAGAAGTGGACTCTTCCCCAGCTGAGCCTTCCGTATGAAAATACAACCTAGGCGACACTGTGAATGTCTCATTTTGTGCTAAACAGATGACCTAGCTAAGCTGTGCCTAAAATTTTGATTCGCAAAAACTGAAATAATGAAAGTTATTGTTTAAAGTGGCTACATTTGTGTTAATTTATTATTCAACAGAGAATGAATACATAGTGCAGATGTGCTTTTTACATCTTCTTGCTTTGATTTCCTTATATTGCAGTGTCAATTTCATTATGTCTGCTGTGTAGAAATTCTTTTGGCTAAAATATTTTTAACCTTTTAAAAGGTGAAAGAGCCAAACTGCCAAACAGATTTCTTTGGTTTTTGTCTTCCCATCAAATGGTAAGTGCTAAGTGTTTGTTTAAGTTTATAAAAACCATTACATAATTCTCCAAAAAATGGTTTTATCATTTTATACACTTCCACTAGTGATATTGAGAGTTCTAATTGGCCCACATCCATACTAACACTTGTTATGGTCAGACTTTAAATTTTAGCCATTCTAGTGGGTGGGTAGTGGTATCTAATTGTAGTTTTAACTTGTATTTGCCAGATGAAAAATTGTGTTGAGCATGTTATTCATGTACATATTGGCTATTTGTATATCTTCTTTTGTGAAATGTGTGCTCCAGTCATTTTCTCACTTAAAATGAATTGTTTGGTTTATTATTATTACTGAGTAAAAGATATTTACATTCCAGATACAGATCTTTTGTCAGATATGTTGTGACTATATTCCTCCAATCTATGGCTTGCCTTCTTCCTTTTAAAAAATATTTGTAATGGTATCTTTCAAAGAGCAAAAGGTCTTAATTTTGATGTTGTTCAGCTTGTAGATTTTAATTTTTTATTGTGAGTTCAGTTTTTGAGTATTCATCTTCGGTCCAAGAAATCCTTGTCTGTCCTGAGATCATGAAGATTTTCTCCAATGGTTTCTTCTAAAAGTTTTATTATTTTAGCCTTTATGTTTGGGTGTTCTGTTTGAATTAGTATTTATTTTAAAAATTGTGATAAAATACATATAACATTTTGCCATTGAATTATACACATTCTCAAATATACAACTTAATGACATTAAGTTCATTCACAGTGTTGTACAACCATCACCATTATATTTCTAAACTTTTTCATCCCCCCAGTATAAACTCTGTGGCCTTTAAGAAATAATTTACCATGCTCTCCTTTTCCCAGCCCCTGGTAGCTCTATTGTACTTTCTGTCTCTATGTATTCACCTATTATGGTATTCCATGTGAGTAGAATCACACAGTATTTGCCCTTTTATGTCTGGCTTATGTCACTTAGCATAATTCATTTTGTCCATATCCTAAGTCAATTTTGGTAAGATGTTTTCTGAACATTTTAATTTAAGGTATTGGCACAGGTTGTTCTGGTATCCTTATTCTTTTGTTGTCTGTTGAAGTGTTGTCATAGCCCATCTTTTTCCCCTAAGAATGGTAATTTGTGTTTTTTCTCCTTTGCTTCTTGATTTATGTTACTAGGATTTTTTTATTTTATTTTATTTTATTTTTTAATAAACTCTACACCCAATGTGGGGCTTGAACTCACGACCTCAAGATCTAGAGTCACACGCTCTACTGACTGAGCCAGTTGTGTGCCCCTATCTTACTAGGATTTTTACTAATTTTATTAATATTATTAAAGAACCCCCTTTCATCTTTGTTAATTCCCATTCCTTCCTTCCCTTTTTCCCTTCCTTCCTTTCTTTTCTTCCCTTCTTTTTTTTTGTCATTGATTTCTTTTTAGAAGCATGTTTTGAACCATTGAGGCTGCCTCAAGAACTCATGACAGGGCTCTTCTGTCCCTATTTTTTTTAATTGAGTTATAGTTGATAGTGTTTCAGTCATTGATTTCTGCTTTTACTTTTATGTTTTCTTGTATTTTTTTAAATTTTAATTTGGGTTTTTTTTTCGGTTTTCTTTTGAGGGAAGAATTCTTTTTTTTTTTTCTTTTATACTTTATTGTCAAGTTGGTTTCCATATAACACTTTTTTTCCAGTTTTTAATGTAAAGGCATAAATTAGTGATTTTAGGTCTTCCTTTTTTAATGTAAGCATTTAAAACTATAATTTCCTTCTAAGCACTCCTTTAGCTGCAGACTATAAAGTTTGATACGTTGTGTATTCATTTTAAAAATATTGTCTGGTTTCCTTTGTCATTTCACCTTTGATCAATAGCTTATTTAGAAATGTGGTTTAATTTCCAGATGTTGGGGAATTGTGTAAAAATTGTAATTGATTTTGAGTTCTGTTGTGTTTAGATAACATACTTTATAGTATTTCAGTCTTTTGAAATTTCTTGAGACTTCTTTCATGGCCTAGCCTGTGGTCTTTCTTAGATGTATATGTTCAGTGTGTGTTTGATTGGCTACCTTGCATTCTAACCTGTGCCTTCTCAGCCTACTGGAACTACTGTGTTTTATGTGAACTATAGCTGTCTATGCCTCTGCAAGAAAATCATTCGCAAGCAGAGGGCTGGGACAACTGGAATGTTTACCTTTTTTTTTTTTTTTTAATGTTTTTTTAAATTTATTTTTGAGAGACAGAGAGAGAGCACGAGCAGGGGAGGGTCAGAGAGAGAGGGAGACACAGAATCGGAAGCAGGCTCCAGGCTCTGAGCTAGCTGTCAGCACAGAGCCCGACGCGGGGCTCGTACCCACGAACCGTGGGATCATGACCTGAGCCGAAGCCGGACGCTTAACTGACGGAGCCACCCAGGCGCCCCTGGAATGTTTACCTTTTTTCTGGGTTTGCATTTTTGTGTTGCCTTTTCCCAGTGCCTGAAAACTGCTTCATATAGTTTGTCTAGTTTTACGGGGCTTTATAGCAGAATAGCTAGTTTGTTTCCATAACTCTCATAGTTGCAGGTGAAAGTTTGACAGTCTTAATGCCTAAAATTTAGAGTTTTTTCTTAGTTCTCCCATATGTGAGAACCTATATTTTGTTTCAAGTTCATGAAATTCTCATTTCTACTTTGTCATTTTCCTCAAGTAACTCAATACATTTAACAAAGTTGTTTAACATGACTTTTGTCTCTTATAATCTATAGCACTGAGTTATAGATATATTTTTTTAAATTTAGATATGATTTTTTCTTACTTTTTTTTAATCAGTAAAATAATTTTAATCTTTATTCTTGCTAGTGACCATTTGTTTCATCATTTTCAACCAGCTTAAATGTTTAGCCGTTTTAGCATCAAATTTCAAAGTAATTTACATTAAACCTATACATTTTTCTTTGTTTTCTGTGATCATTTCACTGTTAAACCACAGGAGGAAAAAAAAACTTTATATTTGGCTAAATACTTGATAATATTAGGAACAAATATACACACATCTATATTGGCATTTACTTCTGTTCTTTGAATATGATGGCTTATTTCCTGTTTATTCAGTCTTTTCTATAGTGCTAATAATTATATGCATGCCTTCTGTGTACAGTGAAGTCTGTTCACTTTCATTAGTTTTGCTTTTTAATTTAAGCAGACCAACTTATTTGTAGATTTTCTGTTTCTTAAGTTCTACTTTCCTGCTTTTCTATCCTCTGTCATGATTATATCTTGTACTCATTATTATAATGATCTATAGGATTTAAAAAGAAAATGTAATTGTATTCAGAGAGTACCAAATTTGAATATATATATTGTTTCAGTTTTCAAAAATATATTGCAAACTATAAAAATATGGGATGCTTCATAAACTTGTGTGTCATTCTTGCTCAGGGGCCATGCTGATTCTTCTCTGTATCATTCCAGTTTTAGTCTGTGTGCTGCCAAAATGAGCACAAGTTTGAATTTTTTTAAATAAAAATATTAAGTAAAAAGCTGAAATTTGTTATGCTTTTAAGATTATTCTTGTTTTTAAATATTTAAAATTATTTAAGCTAAATTAAAAAATATTGTGATTTCCGGATACATATGAGTGTGTATTTTTTTTAAATTTTTTTTTTTTTGAGAGAGAGAGAGAGAGAGGCAGAGAGAGAAGGAGACAAGAGAATCCTAAGCAAACTACGTGCTGTCAGTGCAGAGCCTGATATGGGCCTTGAACTCATGAATTGTGAGATCATGACCTAGAGTTGGACTTGGACACTCAACTGATGAGCCACCCAGGCACACCTAAGTATATGTTTTTATAAACAACACTTCAATTTTAGCATTAACTATACAATTATCAGCATAAAAAATTAGCCTATGGCCTTATACATGTTATGTCTAGACCTGCACATAAATAAATTTACTGGTAATATGAATTCTTTAATTCTGCAAAATGTTCTTCAGCTGCCATGTGCTGTATTATAAGTTCTGAGGTAAAAGATGAGTATCTTTAGAACCATGAATCTGAACAGAAGGAAATTACGTATGGTTGTTGGGCTGTACTTGGAACCATACTTGGATTAGCCAAGAAATCTACTTTATTTATGTTATCTATGAGGAGGAAGGGTTTGATGGGTTCATTAATTTGTCTTTTGCTTACTTCTGAGGCCCTTTTGGTGTTCAGATACTTTATAATCCCAGCAGAATTCTCTCTGAAGTTTGCAGTTTCACAGTCCGTAACAGCAATGTGACATGGTTGTCTTCTTAAAAAGTACATAGGAAGAAAAAAAAAATACATAGGAAGAAACATGTGGGCAAGTGTTTTCCTGGGGTATGAACAGTATAAGTCATGAGAATGGACTTTGAGGGTTCTATTTGTCAGTACCGAGTTCCAGATCACAAGTGTGATAGAGGCAACCCATTTCTTTAATGAATTTATTTTTTTGTGTTTGTTATTTTGCAGAACTGCTAAAGTGAGAAGCCTAGGCAGAGACCCTTCTTGCCTGGCCTAAGGGTGATAATGCAGTCGATAAATAGTTGTGTGAACAAATAAAGAAAAAGTAGATTTTTAATTTTCCATACCTCAAATTGTTGAGTGCTATCCAATCCCAGGGAAGTGTTAAGCCCTCTTAGTGCCGATGCAGCCACAGGAATATTGACACAAATATATTACAATGCCAGTAAGTTTAAAGAAAGTGCTTTGTGTGGGGATGTTAAACTCTGGGAGTGAGTGATATCTTCTTTGGGTCAGATGGACATAAAATATGACTCTTATTCTCTAAAAAATATTTTCTAACCTTTAGCATTATTTAAGGATCTTCATGCTCTGTCTCCTCTTCCAATTTATTATTGTACAAGCAGGCTAGAGAGATGTGTGTTTGCTGTTGTCAGAATCTTCTGCTGAAAGGTATTTATAGCACAGTGGTTCATAACATTGATTCTAGAGATTACTTCAGTTCACCAACTTGGCTGAAGACAGGAATACTCTGGCTAGCATACGTAATTCATATGTAGGGTAACTAGGTGCAAATATATTGAAGAAAGGGTGCTTTCCCCTTTACTACTGGCATGATTTTTACATCTTCGTGCCTCCTTTTTCTTTTTAATAATGAGAATAATAATAACATATATCGTAGGACTGTGATGAGGACTACCTGGGTATTATGTATAACATGCTTAGAATAGAATCTAGTATGTAGTAAGTACTGATAAATGTATAAATGTTGGTTGCTGTTAACGTCATCATTATTATATTACTCTTATTATTGTTCAGGAGCATGGGCTTGGGTATTAGAGAATGGACAATGTTGAGCAGAAACTTAAGGCTAGCCTTAACTTGGCTTGAGATGGGGATAGACCATGGCTGGTTTCTTAGTTGTGGGAATGTGGGCTTTTGTGACTGACCCTGATAATATCACAAAACTCTCCCAAAGTGGGACTCAGTACTTGTTGAGAGGTTGTGGATTTCTGAGTGTTTCCATTTTCATTAGGACTTACACAGAACAGGACTTACATAGAATCCCAAACAGGGGATTCTGAAATAAGAGCTGTGCGAGCTGAGTGATTGGACTAGTTTGGGAAGAGTGAGTGTCTATAGCTACTAGGTGGGGGCGAGTTTGCATGGGTAATTAGAACAGTGGCTTTCAAATTTTTTAGACTCTGTCCCCCCTCTTTTTTTCAAAAAAATTTAATGTTTATTTTTGAGAGAGAGAGAGAGATTGAAGGAGGGGAGGGACAGAGAGAAAGAGGGAGACACAGAATCTGAAGCAGGCTCCAGGCTCTGAGCTGTCAGCACAGAGTCTGAGGTGGGTCTCAAACTCACGAACTATGAGATCATGACCTGAGCCGAAGTTAGATGCTTAACCGACTGATCCCCCCCAGGCACCCTGACTCTGACCCTTAATAACAAATAGATTTTACATTGCAGCCCATCACATGAGTTTGCCCATAGATATCACAAACATACATTCTTCATAAAACAGCTCTTATTATGTGAAGCACTCTGATATTTTCTATTCTATTTCATTCTGTTTCCCTTTTAAGAAAATGTTGGGGACGCCTGGGTGGCTAAGTCGGTTAAATGTCTGACTTCGGCTCAGGTCATGATCTCCCGGTTCATGGGTTCGAGCCTCGCGTCAGGCTCTTTGCTGACCGCTAACTCAGAGCCTGGAGCCTGCTTCAGATCCTGTGACTCCTTCTCTCTCTGACCCTCCCCTGCTCACGCTGTCTCTCTCTTTTTCTCAAAAATAAATAAAAACATTAAAAAAAATGTTGGTCCTGACTCCCTGAATTGATTTTTATGAGTTAATAAAGAGTCGTGACCTGCAGCTGAAAAAGTATTGATGAGAGTATGAATAATCCTTTGAATGCTATCCTAGAAAACCAGTTTGACATACTTTGTCATCTAGATATATGAATTGGCAGATGCTTGGTGCAGAGGACCAAGACTTTTGCTTACTCTGGCTCTCTTAGCTGTTGTTGTTTAGCTCTACTTGATCACTTGGCTTTATTTGAGCACTTGGGTTTCTTCAGGCCAGGCTGTTTTTGTCAGATGGTTTTGTGTGTGTTTGAGCTTATCTTTTCTACACTGGGAACTAGCTCTTGGAGGACAAGACCTATAGTAATAGCTAATACTTCTATAGTACTTTCTCTGTGCTAGGCACTTATCTGTTTTACATATATTAATCTTTACCACCTTCTATATAGTAGATACCTTAATTATTTGCATTCTGCAGATGGAGAAAACAAAGCATACAAAGTTAAGTAGCTTACACGTCTTTAGAGTTCCTCTTAGCTTACCTTAATGTTGTGTAACATCTGCCATGCAAATGATTTTATTAATAGTTACCGGCTGAAATTAAACCAATACTTTCTGGGCTTATTTTCTTTGCTTTCCTATGGCCTTTCTTACCACAAGGTTATTCAAGTGATTAGAGAGTAATAGAAATTGAATTAAAAATGATGCTGAACTTTGTTTATGGAGGGAGTAGAGTTTATTTAAATTGGTCAAATTCAGAATTTGAATAATGGTTATGCTTTGAGCCCTAACATTAACACTGTCATCCTTCACCTGAGCTGAGCTAGGGAATGAATAAATAATGTTGCAGAAATGCCCATGTATTCATAACTCCTTAATTTACCAATTTGGGATCTTAATATGCTTTCTTCCAATCCCCTGCCCACTATAGAACAACTCTTCTGTAGTGGCCCAGACCTCCAGGGTTAATGGTATTTCTGTCACAGTGTGAGTTTTCAAGTTGGTATTTACAGTTTTTGCCAGAGTCTTCACTGCTACCAGACCTCGGGGTTGGAGGTTGCAACTGACTCGTGGGGGAGGGAGTTTGGTGCTTGTCACTGAGGAGGAACAAGGTGCTCTCTGACGCTCTGATTTGTTACAGGCTGAGTGTGAATGATGTCAGGCAGATCAGAGGACAGCTGATTCATTTGGGATCTGGGACTCCTCACTGTGCCTCATTGCTGCCTCCTGGGCTCTCAAGTCTTTTGCAGTGGGGGCGGGGAGGGATTTTGAATATTATGTTTTAGAAGAACAGTGCTTTAATTTTTCTCTTAAGTTTGGGAAACCTTTGTAAGTTTCCTTTGGCTTATAGACTGCATACCCCTTGTGTGAGAGAACTTCCTGCCAAGACTCCTGAGTGTGAGAGGGCAAAAGCTTGAGTAGCCAGGAAAATGATGAAACGGAGGAGAGAGAGACTGGGAGCACCATGTCTGCGGATTCAGTAAGGAGGCGGGGGGGTCTCTGAGTGGAAAGTGTCACATGTCAGGAAAAGAACTAATGCCAACTAACACACTTTCATTTGCTTGGATAAAAACTCTGCTTTGGAGATGCCAAGAGGACTGGGCTGGCTTTCTAAATTCAAGGTCAAAACACTGGTCTCTGGCAGGGGCCTATGGAGCTTCTAATTCTGAAAATTGAGTTAGATATCATTTTAGGGGTACTAAGGTACCTGGGGAACTGGGTTAATGATGAAGATCTTTATTTTTGCCTTGAAAGCAAATGTGTATTTAAACTTACTGTCAAAGCTGCCTATATAAGCCCCATGAATGTGAGAAACAAATGGAAATGAAAGTATCTTCTCCTTGGACTAGAGAGGGTATTGTATTTCTTCCCCTGGCCTGTCAGCTCAGGACTTCAGAACTGCCCTTGCAGATCCAAGCCTGAGTCCTTTCTGGTGTGACCTAATTTATTTCTGTGTTGGCCAATGTAGAAATAAAATAGAAAAATACTTAGGTAAGGATTTCAAAGCTAGGGAATGTAAGAAGGCTTCCATTTCAGGGTAGCTTTTCCAAGAGCTGCTCACGCTTATTTAATAAGGAAGTGCAGAGTGAATTGATCAGCAAATTAGGGAACCAGGGAATGAAGTGTCCTAGAATCCATTCCACTCATTGATCTGTCTTGAACTGCCTTTGTGTAACTCACAGGGTGGAGGCAGTGCACTTCAGATTTTCTTCCCCTGAATGTTAGTGTTTACCTGGAGTCAGCATGGTGTACTTAAATAGATATACTTCTTCAGTGGTCTTTCTTTGAATCATTGCCTTCTGTGTTAGTGGATGCTCATTGATTGAATTATGATTCAACCAGACCTTGGAAGACTGGACTTGTTGAAATATGTAATTAGAAGGATTGGCATATGTTTTAAAAATGGTTTATTCTCCTACTTAGACTAAAAGTTAAAGACCATGAAAAAGAAGCTTCATGAACTAAAGCATTATTTAAAGTAAAATTGTAAATTTTTTAAATTAAATTTGTAGGTTAAGAAAACATAAATGGCCATAATCACGCTCTCCAAATGTTGGTGCACTGCTGTTGGTAATCATTATATGTTTTAGCAACTTTGAATTTAACTTAGGAAAATTCCCCCTGAGAAGCTAGTAAGTATAAATTACCTTTCCTTTTTCAAACAATCCTCTTTAAACTCTAGCCTCAGTGCATAATCAGTTTGCAGAGTGCTAATTACTAGCCAGTAGAGAATGAGATTTGGTTTTCATAGATTTATAATCTTAGTTACATATTCATCAACATGGCTAACCCTCATTTTATGTGAGGCTTATGGAGATTTAAAACCCCATAAGCAATATTATTTAGGTTAATAAGAACTATCTTTTTAAAATAGTTTTAAAAATATTTTTATTTATTTTTGAGAGAGAAAGCAGGACAGAGGATCTGAAGTGGGCTCTATGCTGATAGCAGAGATCCTGATGCAGAGCTTGAACTCAGGAACCCACGAACTGTGAGATCATGACCTGAGCCAAAGTTGGACGCTTAACTGACTGAGTCACCCAGGCGCCCCAATAAGAACTACCTTATTTTATGTTCTAATAAGCTCTAGCTTATATATACTAGGGAGCTGATTTTTGAAATAGTTCCTTAGAAAAGTGAAAATTCTTTTTGAAAGTAAGGAATTAATCCAAAATTAATATTTTCACTTCTTGTATTTTTTATTAATATGTTGAATTTGTGGAAATTTGGGCACACCTGTAATTTTAAATAGTTTTCTGCTTTCCACTTCTCTATCCTTTTGTATCTTCTTTTTGTGTACTCATCTGAAAAATATGCTGAAGTCAGCTAAACGGATGATTAGTGGTAAATATTTTCTTTGAATATATGTAGATTGTCACCATATTCAAACAGTCAGTGATAACAGTATAGGAAAGTAACATTTTTAAACAGATGCTTGTGTGATACCTAAGTTTTTAAAAAAACGTTGAAATATTGTGGCTAAATATAGTGTTTGTGTGGAAAGCCATGCTCCTACTATAGCAAATTAAATGCTGTGCATCTGTCAATTATTTTTCATCATCTGTGACATATCAATGATCAACAAAGTAGAAATCCATATTTGCCATCTGTTTTCAGTCTAATGATGTTATTACTTAATAGTCTTCATTAGGACCTAACACATCAAGATGGGTAGATTGTTTTTAGGGGAAAAAAGTCACCTAAAACACTAAAATTTAATATGAGCAAAATTTATTATACAGAATGAAATGATGTTATTTAATGTACTCACTAGGCAAGATTTAGCTAAATAAGTTGGTGTTATGATAAGTTGGTCATAAATCTAATTTATGAACTATTAGTGTTTTACTTTTATGGACATACACATTTCTCTAGGAAGTTTTACTCCTTGAGCACAAAATACTGTTTCTTGTTAACTGATAATTTGTAGTCAATTTGTAATATATTTCCAGAAGCCAGTTCTAAATACTTTGAATATCCAAAGCTAAAATTTTTGGTTTTAATTCTGTGGATTAAGTTTTAGCCTTGATGGTCATTCTTTGCCAACATTGCACTGAGGTATGATATTTGAGAATGATTTTTGACCACTAGTTTTGAGCCCTGTGCCTAAACTAACCCACTTTGAATATGTTTCTTTTGGTTGAGAAGTTACCACTGACCCTGCTTTTCTCTACTCTGGTACGTTGTCAGAATCTCTACTCTTTGCCGAGGATCTGAAGTAAACCAGCACATGTTTTCACCCATCTCAGCTCCAGCTCTTTACTTCACTAAAATCCCATTTAGTGCTGATTGTGCTCTGGCTACTTCTCCTCTTGCCTTTTTCCTGAACCCACAAGCTCACAGCAGTCCTGGCAGTCCCTGTTCCAGCCGCCCACTGCAGTGGAGGTAAGAACACCTGCTGTGACCTGAGTGTGGCTTTAGTGATTGCTTTTCGCCTAGTAGGTAAAAACCCAAACCATTCTCTTTGATGATGGAAAGAAACAAAATAAAAATCACAGAAAAGAATAAGAGGAATTTCAGAGATTGTTGCTGAATTCAAAATTCAAGAGAAAGTAATATAACATATCAGTAGTTAGATAGTTAAGTGCCCATTGTGACTGTCGAACAGCCTTGTGACCATAGGAGAAGCATAGCACGGCAGAATGCTGGAGCTCTCTAAAGGTTAGCTAGTCCAAATGCCACATCATATACAACAGGAAAATTTGATTCTAAAATAGGTTAAGTGATTTGTTCAGATTGCTGAAAATAACCTTCTTCTCAGTTCTTTCTGACTTTTCATATAATCAGCATTTGAGTAATGCTCTGTGCTGGACAGTGTTTTAGGCATGAAGAACAAAAGAGTGAACACAAAGAGGTAAAGTACTTGCCCTCAGAGGAGCTTAGATTCTAGTGGAGGGAGACAAATTAGTGAGTGAATATATAACAAATGAACACATGTGATATGGAGAAAATAGGATGAGGAGAATAGGGACTGTGAGGCCCACAGGTTGACATTTTATATAAGATGGTCAGGGAGGGTCCTCACTCCTATAAGTTGACATTTGAGCAAAGACCTGAAGGACAGTCACAGAGCCAGAACAGAGATACCTGAAGGAAGAGTGTTTCAGACAGAGGCAACAGTAAGTGCCAGGGACCTGATCTAAGAGCTTGCTTCATGTGTTCTTTGTTCCACAGAATCTAGTGAAGCTCATGTAGAATGAGTTAAAAGGTACAAAGTGGGAAATGAAGTCTGAGACATGGAAGCCAGATGGAAGAGACTTTCAAATCCATTACTAGGAGTTTTGTTTATATGCTGAGTGGCATAAAAAGCTGTTGGAGGGTTTGAAGCAGGAGAATATTATGATCTGACTTAAATCCAAAGGATCCCTGTGGCTACAGTTAGAATGCTACCTGGGGTGCGAGGGTAGCTCAGTCGGTGAAGTGCCGGACTCTTGATTTCGGCTCAGGGCATGATCTCACAGTTCGTGAGTTCAAACCCTACACCAGGCTCTGCGCTGACAGTGCAGAGCCTGCTTGGGATTCTCTCTCTCCCCCTCTCTCTGCTCCATCCCTACTCACGCTCTGTGTCTTTTTCTCTCAAAATAAATAAAAAAATAAAAGAAGGCTATGGTATATTCTAGGTAAGACACAATGGTTGTTTGAACCCATGGTGGTACAAGTGGTAAGAAGTGGTCAGATTTGAGGATATATTTTGGAGGTAGAATCGATAGGATTTGTTGATGGATTAGATGCAGAGTTTGAGAAAAAGATGAGTGAAGGATGATTGAAAATTTGAGGTTGAACAGCTAGGAAATAGGAAGAACCATGAACTGAGACTGGGAAACTGTAAGTATAGCTAATTAGACATTCAATTAAAGACAGGTGGGGGCCCCTTGGTGGCTCAGTCAGTTGGGCGGCCGTCTTCGGCTCAGGTCATGATTTCACGGTTTGTGGGTTTGAGCCCCACGTCGGGCTCTGTGCTGACAGCTAGCTCGGAGCCTGGAGCCTGCTTCAGATTCTGTATCTCCCTCTCTCTCTGACCTTCCCCTGCTCTCACTGTCTCTGTCTCTCAAAAATAAATGAAAACCATTAAAAAAAAAAAAAAAGAAAGGTCAAGTCTGGGCTGAAGATATATAAGGAATTGTCAAGTGTCTAAATGAAACAAATGATTAGGTTTATGAGATTGTCCAGTGAGTGTCTATTGATAAAGAAGGAAGAAATGTCAAAGGATTGAGCCTTGGGACCATCTAAATTTGAGAGATTGGGGAGATAAGGAGTTGGCAGAGGAGAGATGGAAAAGGAGTGGCTTTTTAGGAATGAGAAGAATCAAGAGAGAGGTATCTTGGAAACCAATCAAAAAATTTTCAAAAAGGAAAATATGTTTGATCAGGAATGTTAAGAAAAAAAGTAAACCTGGAAAACTAGAGGTTTTCCCCCACTTGTGCTGGTGGGAACATGATCTATTCCTGGCCCTCTGTGAGCTCTGGGGAGTGTATTGCCTACTTATTTTCTTGGATAATTTTCTTACCCACATCACTCAGCTGAAAACTCCAGAGGAACCTTCTTGCTGAGCTTTCTCTGTATAGCTTCTCTCCTTTCTAACACTCTGCCTTCCAAATCTAGCCATCTTAACCTCCCAGCTTCTCACTGCTGACTCTTCAGCTCAGGTAGACTGCTAGGCAATTTGCGTACTCCTTGTGTTGCTTCCTAGAAATGTTCTCCAGGTAGTAAGCTGGGGCAATCTTAGGACTTAGTTTGTTGGTCACCCTTCTGTACAATGTGTAAAAACTGTTGTTTCTTATATATGGTCTGTTTGGGATTTTTTGTTTTTAGTTTTTAAGGCACAAGGGTGAATTTGGTCTCTGTTTCCCCATCATGGCAGGAAGCAGAAATCCAATCTTCCTAATATTTTGAACTCATGCTCTTATAATCAGAAGTGAAGATTGCTTCTTGAGATTATTGGTAGACTGATATACATGTTAGGTAAACCTAGTAGAAGCTCGACAGACTCTCTAAGTGTTTTGTTTTGCATAGTCAAGAAAGGTTGAGAAATGAAATCACAGAAGAATAAAAATAGGTAAAATTTGCCAAGCATGTATTTATTGTGTGTTAAAAGCGTTTTACTAATCCTCAGAATACTGTGATGAGATGGTAATACAAATATATTTTATTGAGGAAGTGGATAATCCAAGTAAATCTATTTTAGAGATGAAGGCACTGTGATACAGAGAGGTTAAGAAAGATATGAATATACAGTAGAAACTGGCATTCAACCCCATAGAGTCTTATTCCAATATCTCTGGTGTTAAACCTTCTTCTGTAATGTTTCTTATAAAAATGTGCTATTGTGTATTTAGTTAATAAACTAACAAACTCTGAGGACTTAATAGCTCCCAGGTACCATTCTAAGCATTTAAAAATTTGAGGTCATTTAATCCTCACACCAATTCTTTGAGGCAGGGATTATTATTGAGCTCATTTTGCAGATGAGAAGGCAAAGGCACAGAGAGGCTAAATAAATTTTTCAAGATAAAATGGCTGGCTGTGGCAGAATTGGGAGTAAAACCTAGGCAATCTGGCTTCAGAGATCATATTCCTACCAGCTATATTGTTCTGTTTCTCTGTCTAAGATATTTCATTTGTGTGATATGGTATATTCTGAGCCTAAATTATTTTGCTGCCCCAGGTTTTCTCTTCCCAAAGTGACATTCCTAACATTCTTTACTAAATCTTCCCATACTGGGCGTAGGAATTGGTATTTCATTTCATAGTCCACTGTCATTTCCAGGCCCTTGTCTTTATTATCATCTTTCCCCTTTTAGGCTTATTTTACTCACTTTTATCTTTTACCCCTTGCTCCTTGCTGTCATCCACTAACTTAGTTTTGTTCTCTCTGTTCACATTCTGAGTCTAGAACAGAAGCAGTGGTTAGTGAACACAGTGATGCACATAAATTCTACAAATCCTTATCATGTAGATTGGTTTATTGAACATCACTGTTATTAAGCAACTGAGCAATACAAATTGAAAGAAGAGAAAAATGATTCTAGTAAACAATGTGAGGAACTAAAAATTGAGAGCTACTGGCAGTGAATTTTACCTCTAAAAATAGATGACCCAAGGGGTGCCTGGCTGGCTCAGTCAGTAGAGTGTGACTCTTGATCTCAGGGTTGTGGGTTCAAGCCCCGTGTTGAATTTAGAGATTATTGAACAGTAAAATCTCTTAAAAAATAATAAAATAAAAATGGATGACACAAGAGAGGGAACTAAGATTTATACACTGACATCTTCCAGTGGCCATATTGAGTTCTCTTTTATTCTTGTGGACTAACTACTGTTATGGGCTGAATTGTGTCTCTCTAAAATCCATATGTTGAATTTAAAGTCCTCAGTATCTGTAATGTGAATGTATTTGGAGATAGGGTCTTTACAGGTTAAATGAGGTTTTTGGGGTGGGTTCTGATACAAGTGGTGTCCTGTGAAGAGGGATTTAAGACTCAGACATAGAGAAGACAGACATTTATAAGCCAGAGAGTGAGGCCATAGAAGAAACCCACCCTACTGACACCTTCCAGTCTCCAGAACTGTGAGGTAAGAAATGTCTTTTGTTGGAGCCACCTAGTTTATGGTCTTAGTTATGGTAGCGCTAGCAAACTAATGTAGCCCTTGAGGCTTTTGGCTGCATTGGCCCGAAGGGCTAGAAAATAGTATCCTTTTGCGTGGTTGTCAGAATGGGCCCTGTTCAGAATCTTAACCTTCCTTATTGACTGCATCTTAATGATGTGCTTAGGATCTTACAAATTATTGCCCATAATAATTTGAATAACAATTAAGACACAGTTTTAAAATGATGCCTACTCTAACTGTATACTACATTTCTGTTTGTTCCTTGATGGGAAAGGATGGATGGGTCTGTTTTAGGCAAGCCTGATGGTGGCTCTTAAATGTCTTAGATGAGTCTGATCGATCTTAAGAGGCATAATAAATATGATCATGATTTGGGTTGAATTATTAACCATTAACTTTAAAGTTTATTTATTTTGAGAGAGAGAAAGAGAGCAGGGGAGGGGCAGAGAGGGAGGAGAGGGAGAATCCCAAACAGGCTCTCCTTTGTCAATGTGGAGCCCATTGCAGGGCTTGATCTCACGAACTGTGAGATTATGACCTGAACTGAAATCAAGAGTCAGATGCTTAACTGACTGAGCCACCCAGGTGCCCCTAACCTATAACTTTTAGTTAATTTGTGCATCTTCCAAGAATATGATTCCAGCCTATTGATTGGCATTCAGACATAGGCATTGCATTGTTGACATAACCTGATTTGAAAGGATCCTAGATATGGTCTGTAATCTAACTGAAGTACCTGAAGATAGAAAAGGCATTTGTGTCTTTGGCTATTCCCTGGCCCAGCTAGGCCTCCTGGGGATAAAAGTTTGGTGTTGGCAACTTCTTGGAATAGAGAATGTTTATATTTTGATTTAATTTTAAATTGCCATAGACTTTGTCAGCCTGATAGGTGGGAGGGTTTGCAGCAAGAACTCCCTATTAGAGTTTATATTGGAAGGGTTCTAGCTCTAGCCCACTCCCTACTGTATAGGAATTTTTTTTTTTTTATGTAGTGTCTAGTAAAAAGCTATTCAGCCTTTGCTTAAACATCTTCAGCAAACAAGCTCACTTCTGAAGTTTGCAGCTGGCACTAATTCAGCCCTCTGGCCCCTCCTGTGTCACATGTGTGGGAGGCTTTTTGTAGACTTTTACGGCAAAGGACAGGTGTTCTTTTGGGCCTTCTCCAAGATTAGGCAGCCTCTGAAACCCCTTTTTGGTAGTGTCAAGACTGTTTCCTGCCAAAGAGAAAGCACTATTTTCATTTTACCAACACCTGCTTTTCTTGTCTGTCTTTTTTTAAACAACTGCTTTTCAAAGTGACTCTGAAAGAGGAACATCTCCAGAACTTGTTCTTATCCTCACCCTGTTATAGTCACATTACTTCACTTCTTTCTGCCTCAGTTTTCTACATCATTAAAATGGGGATAAAAATAGCCCTCCAGGGGTTGCTGTAAGGATTAGATGAGTCAATACATGTAAAATTGTTCAGAATATTACCTAGGCTGCTACAACAATTACTTTGTTGCTGTCTTTGTTGGAAAACTCACATGTTGCCGATCCCCAAATGTCATTTAGCTTCTGTTCGTTTTCTCTTATTATTTCCCCTTGGATAGCTCTAGGTATCATTTATTATTGTGTCCTGCCCCGGGAAGCTTTGTTACTGGCAGCTGGGTGCACTTCTGCCCTCGTTTACAGTTTCACTAATTGCTACTAAAAATTGGCCAGTTGGGGTGCAGCAGGATGTGGACTAAAATGAGAAAAACTCTTTTTGGACGATTTTTGACAGGAAAATTCATCAAACTAGGATTAAAGTATTTCATTTTCCCTCTCCTCATAAGTAAGGGAAAGAACTGCTTGAGAGTGTTGTCAGGAGATAGGATTCTCCTATTAATGAAGGGAAAGTACTTATGTTTGTTTTTGTTCTTTATCTTTTTAATGTTTATTTTGAGAGAGAAAGCCGAGCATATACAGATGTGCACATGCAAGTGGAGAGGGGCAGAGAGAGAGGGAGAGAGAGATTCCCAAGCAGGCTGCACATTCAGCATGGAGTCTGACATGAGCTTGATCCCACAACCGAGAGATCCTAACCTGAACTGATACCAAATATTGGACACTTAACCGATGGAGTCACAGCCTCTGTCCTTTTTTTTTTTTTTTTTAAATAGAAAGGTGAAGTAATGAAGAATACTAGCTGTGACTTAACCCCAGGAAACTCTGTATGGCAGAGAATTTTTCATAGATACTGGCTTCAGGTAACTCAATAAACATATAGGTGTATTTGGCAAGATGCCAAAGGCTTGTTCTTGGATTAAGAGCAAGAAGCTGAATGTTTCTAAAGGGTATTTCTGTTTCTGGAAGTAGGAAAATTTTCTTCACTAATAAACTATTTTTTAAATGTTATATTATAGAAACTCTCAAAAACATTACAAAATAGAGTAGTCTTATATCTTAAGTGTTTACTTATCAGCTCATGGTCAGTGTATTATCTCTTCTGTATCTCTGCCTATTCCCTACAACCTGATTATTTTAAAGCAAATCTCAGACTGTATCATTTTATCTGTAAATATTTGTTCTTATAGACTTTTCCTACATTCTGAATTTTGCTAACTGCATCCCTGAGAGGTTATTTAACATGATTCTAATGACCTCTATATTTCTCATAAACTGGTGGCTTGATCTGATTCTAGTTTGATTTTGGGCACTGTATAAGTAGTTGGTTTTCAGTGTACAATTGTCAGGAGGCAGATTATGTCAATTGTTCCCATGTTTTGATAGTTTGGGCCATTAATAATTAGACCCATTATTTTATTAGAAGTTTGTAAAAAAAAAAAAGTTGATATTCCTATTCCCTTTCCATGTATTAGCTGCAATACTTCTACAAAAGGAATTCCCCCCCTTGGAATCTATTGGTTAGCCTTACTCTAAAGTCAGTTTAGCTAGATTCTTTCCTGCACCTTCAAAAACCTGATGCCTCAATGTCACCAGTTTTTGGTCTTGTTTCCAACCTGGTAGCTACTCCTTTGTAGTGAAGATTGTATACCCACAGTAGTGCAACAGAAGATGTGTGTGTGTGTGTGTGTGTGTGTGTGTGTGTGTGAAGGCCCTTGGAGCTTGCTATTTAAGTAGCTGCTGATTGCTGAACTGAGGGGAATCTTGGCTTCCTCTTTTGGCTCCTAGTAGTCATCCTGGGACACCATTTATGTAGACCCTTGTTACATAGGTTCTCTGAGAGGTGAGAACTGATCCAGATAGCAAGAACCCAACAGCCCAGGCAATCGCAAAGAAAAGTTTTTCTTTGGGTTCTTCAGGAGGGGGTCTTCAACAGCTTCTCTTTCATGCCCCTGGATGTTGCATGAGGAGAAACCAACGCCAGTCCTGATTGTCATAGGGGCTCGGGTCTGTCCCTTCTTTTATCTTGGTAGATAGGAGGTTTGGAGCTGGAGAGTCCTTCTGAGGAGCTAGTACACTAGGGGAAAAGTTAGCGACACAAATAATTTTCAATGATTTATCAGATAGAGTTATCTAGCATAAAAGAGTTAATTTTCATGGTGTGCCTTCAGGGTAAATTGCTAGAATTGTGGATGCTGAGTCAAAAAATAAATGCATATGTAGTTTTATGAGCTTATTGTCTAGTTTCCCAAAAATACCAGTTATATCATCATGTATTTCCACCAGTGGGTATAATATAATGTCTATAGTAGTCTCCTCATATATGTGAATGTGGTCTCTCTCTCAAAATATCTTGTACTCACCCTTCTTTGATGATGTGAGATAATAAATTACCTACATAATGAGATGAAGTGAGGTGAATGATACAGGCACTGTGACGCACCATTAGGTACTACTGACCTTCTGACATATGTCTTCCTGACTATGGGTAACTAAAATTGGCAAGACTGAGACTTCTGATAATTTGGCACTTCTGTTGTATGTCAATTATACTTCAATTAAAAGTAAAAAGAAATTAAAAATTAAAAAGCAAGGGGACTACTGTATTTGCTTACAGCCTTGCCAACTGAATATATTATCAAGCTTTTGAATTATTTCCAGTCTGATGGGTGAGAGATAGTATCTCAAAGTTGCTAACTAAAAAGTCATATTAAATTGTTCCTTAAGGATGAAGAATGCATTTCCCAACCTTATGTGGAAGGAATTAGTTTTCCAGTCCTTGGAAATTGAGGTGGATTCATCCATTATTTCCTTCAACTATATACTAGATCCTCTGAGTGGGAGAATAGGCCCAAATTGGCAGTAGGAAAGTTCCCAACATGTGTGAGAGAGAATGCTGTTTATCCAGTAAGCTTTCAGCTTCTGCCTTATTCAATTCTATTACAGCCAATCTGAGAACATTTCAGGTGATTGCTCTGGAGGTTAGCTATTTTTAAAAAATAATTTCAGACGCTTGAGCGTGGCCCAGTCACTTGAGCCTCCAACTCTTGATTTCGGTTCAGGTTATGCAGTGTTATGAAAAACTTTTGCTCTACCCTTTCAGTTCTTTGCCTGGGGACCTGTGAATTAAACTAACAAAGGAAAGATTAATAGAAGGAAAGGCATAAAATTTTTATCAATATTTATATACATAAGAATTCACGAAAAGAAATGTAACTCAAAGAACTGGTTAGACTCAGAAGCTTATGTATCCTTTTACAAAGGAAAGAGGGTTTGGGCGTTAAGGTATGATAAATTGTAGAGGATAATAGGAAATAAGTGGAGGAACTAATGGAACATAAGGTCTGTTTATGCAAACACATTGTAACTCTTCTCTCCCAGGTACAAAGGGACACATTCCTCAAAGGGAAATTTGCCTGGTTTCAGGCAAGTAATGAGAGGGCAGAGAATTCTTCCCATATCTGTTGATTCTCAATTGCCTTTGGCTTAAAATAATCCTTTTGCCAAAGTAGAATACTTTGGGGTGCAAATTCTGATTACCTCCAGCATCATTGGCTGGAATATTACTGTTCCTGAAAAAAAGATGGTGTGTTCTTGTTGCATCCTATCAGGTGGTATAGGCTTTCATTTTATCCCATTACTGTGAAAACAACCTTGATCACTTGATCCACTAAGTTTCTCTGCTGTAAGTTTATTTTCCCCCCTCTCTAATTAACAAGTATCTTGAGGGAAATTTCTTGAAATTATGCAATTTCCCCACTTCTTATCAAATTTTAACTAATTATTTTTAGCATCCATTGATGTTTCTTGGCTGAATCATTATGCTGGTTGCCAAATGGTTATTTTTCAAATTCCATCATTTTTTCTGCATTCATCAGTTGGCACACTGTACTGTAATGGAAAGCTTTTTCTTCTCCCTGTTCATTTTTTCTCTCATATCAGCCTGAATTCAATGTCCTCTTATCTAGTGGGTTGTAATCTGTTAATATATATTTTGATGTTCAAATTATACCATATTTAGTCAAGAGGATAGGCTGGTGGCTGCTGCTGCCTTTTTTTTTTTTTTTAAACCTCTCCCCACCATTCTTTGAGAGCTTCCTAATTTTCTGGCTCTGCAAAACATTCCTGGCTGGCTTATTTTGTACCTTCCCTTTCTAGCCCTTGTATTAACCATTTCTCCAAAGAACATGGTTCCTTTTAGTGGAGAATGGCATTTAAAAGCCAGGATATGGGTGATAGGTGTGGTTGCTGGTATCTGGGTTCACTGTTCCTAGAGAATATATATATGTAATATGCATGCATGAATGCCTTCCCCCAACTCTCCAACCACTTGGCCATCATCATCATCATCATCTAATGGCTTTTAGACTGAGTTATTCAGGAAGGAAGGAGGTCCACTAAATACATAAAATGCAGTCTTAGACGCCTGTATAATTAAAAAAACAATAAGGTTACTGAGATACAGTTTATATATTGTATATACTGGAATTCACCAATTCCAAGTTATCCAGGGGTTTTTGATGAGGTTCTGAGGATTGATGGGGGTGGGGTGGTTTGGAGTGGACGGTCAAGAAAGAATTCTTGAAGATGTCTTTGCTGCAAAAAGTGATTTTATTAAAGCACAGGGAGAAGACCAGTGGGCAGAAAGAGCTGCCCTGGACCCTGTGGAGAGACAGGTTATATATTTGGGATTTGGGGAAGGTAAAGTCAAGGGAAGTTTCCAACGAGATTTTCATATGCTAAAGAAGACTCCCAGGATATTGGAGGCCTAGCTGTTGTCAAGAACAAACTCCCATTATCCTAAAAAAAAAAAAAAAACCTCATCAGTTTTTGTCAAATTCATAAAATTGTGCAGCCATCAGCATAATCTAAATTTAGAATATTTTCATAACCTAAAGAGCTTCCTTGTGCCCATTATACCATTACACTGTTTCTTCTAGGCAACTGCTTACCTTAGGCAACCACTGATCTGATTTTGGCATTATAAATTTGCTGTTTCTGAACATTTCATATAAATGGAACCACATACTTTGTAGTTTGTTTCTGGTTTCTTCCTTTTAGCATCATTTTTTCTGGTTTATTTGTTGTAGCACAGATCAGTAGTTCATTCTTTTTTATTCCTGAATAATATTTCATTGTATGGATAGACCACATTTTGTTAATCCATTCACCAGTTGATGGACATTTGGATTGTTTCCAGTTTGGGACTATTAGGTGTAGATATTCCTGTGAACATTTGCATACATGTCATTGTGTGGACATATGTTTTCATTTCCCTTGGACAGAATCCTAGGAATGAAACTGTGTTGTATGGTAAATTTATACCTAACCTTTTAAGAACCTCCAAACTTTTTTCTGCAGTGGCTATATCATTTTATATTCCCACCAGCAATATTTGTGCGATTGTTTTTCTACATCCTTACCAACATTAGATATTCTTTCTTATTGATTACAGCCATTCTAGTGGGTATGTAGTGTGTCGGGCCGCCAAGTTTTCTGTCTGCCTCAGGCAAGGATTATCACTCCGTTGAGTGAGCCAGTAAACAAGATTTGCATCTGGAGGCTGGAGATTGCCATTTCCTGGTCAAAATAACTTTGGCGACTGTCTTGCTGAGCTAGACTTCAGTGGCCAAGGCACACAAAAGATCAAAACCGTATTCAGTGTTAGTTCTCCATCCCCCAAGATTGCTGAGGCAAAGTCAGGGCGCTTCTTTGATATGCATTCGACTCTGTAGCCTGCCTAGGTCAGCTTGCCTTGTTTCCCCCCCCCCCCTGAAGACTATATAAAGAACAGTTCTTTGAATAAACTCTCTTTCGCCTGATCGGAGAACCGTGAGTTCTGTCTTTACTCTTTGCGTCTCCCTCTCCTACCCCCTTTTTCTCTCCCTCCCTCAGGAGAAGGACCCGCGACGATTCTCTGCCCAGCAGCCCCGGCCATCCATCAGGTTACGACAGTAGTGGTAGCTTATTGTGGTTTTTGATTTGCATTTCCCTAATGATTAGTGATATGGAGCAGCTTTTCATGTGCTTTTTGGCCACGCATGTATCTTAGGAGAAATGTCTATTCAAGTCCTTGGCTCACTTAAAAAAATTTTTTTTAAACGTTTATTCATTTTTGAGGGGCAGAGAGAGAGGGAGATACAGAATATCAAGCAGGCTCCCGGCTCTGAGCTGTTAGTAAGGCTCAGGGGCTCAAACTCACTGACCATGAGATCATGACCTGAGCTAAAGTCAAGAGGTATATTCTTCCTAGTCTAAATGTTTGCATGAAGTTTATGTAGAAGAAGGACCAAGGCAGTGACCTGGACTGTTTGGAAGTGTCTGTGGTTCATAAGTAAGCTCATTATATTGCAGTTTTTTTTTTTTCTGTAGCTGTAAAATCTGTCCTTAGGCCTTTGTACTATGGTCCTAAATAGAGCTCAGGAAACAAATTCCTGTAACCATCCAATCACTATCTTTGAGTGGTTCTTTTGTACAGTCTTTCACTAATTCTCTTTCTGATTACTTTACCTCAGAGTTTACCTCATCATTGAGTTTTAATAATTTTTAAAATTGACATTATATTAGTTTAAGGAATATAACATAATGATTCAATATTTATATATAGTGAGTGATCACTACAATATGTCCAGTTAACACTCATCACCATACACAGTTACAGATTTTTTTTTCTTGTGTTGAGAATATCCAAGATCCCCTCTCTTAGCTCATTTTAAATATGCAATACAGAGTTATTAACTAGAGTCACCATACTGTACATTAAATTCCCATGACATTCATTTTATAACTGGAAATTTGTATCTCATTTTGGCCCCCACCTCCCACCCCGCCTCAGGCAACCACCAGTCTGTTCTCTAAGTCTATAAACTCAGTTTTTTGTTTTAGATTCTGTGTATAGATGAGATCATGTGGTGTTTATTTCTGTCTGACTTATTTCACTTGTACTGCCCTTGAGATTCCTCCCTGTTACTGCACTTGGCAAGATTTCATTCTTCTTTATGGCTGAATAATAATCCACTATCAAATGTATACGATATTTTCTTTATCCATTTATCCCTTCAGTGTCTATAATTTTAGTTTATATTTTTAAACATTTTTTTAAAGTTTATTTATTTTTGAGAGAGAAACAGAGTGTGAGCAGGGGAGGGCGCAGAGAGAGAGAGGGAGACACAGAATCAGAAGCAGGCTCTGGGCTCCAAGCTGCCAGTTCAGAGCCTGATGCGGGGCTCAAACTCACGAACTGTGAGGTCATGGCCTGAGCTGAAGTCACACTCTTTACTGACTGAGCCACCCAGGCACCCCTGTAATTTTAACTTGTAAGACATTTAAATTATTTTCCATATCCAACAATTCTTATTTCATTACTGGTAGTTTTGTATTAATTTTTTATTTTTAAAATGTTGCACTTATGTTTCTGATAAGCCAAAGTGTTCTGTATTTGCAAGTCTTTCCCTTGTTGGTTGGTCTCTCTCTCTCTCTCTCTCTCTCTCTCTCTCTCTTTCTTCCCTTCCTTTCCTTCCTTAGCATGCGCAAGGGGCACCTGGTTGGCTCAGTCAATTAAGTGACTCTTGATTTCAGCTTACGTCATGATCTCACAGTTCATGAGCTTGAACCCTATACTGTGTTCTGTGCTGACAGTGCAGAGCCTGCTTAGGATTCTTTTCCCCCCTTTCTCTCTCCCCTACCCCCTCCCTCTTTCTCACTCTTGCTTTTGCTCTTGCTCTCCCTCAAAATAAAGAGTCGGAAACTTAACTGACTGAGCCACCCAGGCCCTCAGATATCTGTTAGTTGAATTTTGACTTAAAGAAATTCATCTTCCCATTATTGGTTGTATTGCCTGACTTTCTTAGCATTGGATTTCAAGTGTTTTGGCTACTGTTGTGAATGGTTTTCTACATAGTTACTGCTAGCATATGCAAGGATTATAACTTTATATCTATCTTTCCATGCCATCCTCATTTTTGGGGTTTTTTTTTTTCCTCTCTCTCTTTTTTTTTTTACACTTTCATTGGCCAGAGCTTCTGGCATTGGGTTCAGGGTTAGCAATTAGAGTAGGTACCCTTGTTTTTTTCCTTGGCCTCAAAGGGAATATACCTAAAGTTTTTTCCTTGAGTATAATTTTTCCTTTAAATTTTGAGTAAAGATCCTTTTTTATCTTAATTTAATTTTATTTTTTAAATAGCTTATTGTCAAATTGGTTTCCATATAATACCCAGTGCTCTTCCCCACAAGTGCCCTGCTCCATTACTACCACCTCTTCTCCCCCTCCAACCCTCAGTTCGTTTTCAGTATTCAATAGTCTCTCAGGTTTTGCGTCCCTCTCTCTTCCCAACTCTCTTTCCCTCTT
>NC_043707.1:106430769-106438993 GCF_006229205.1 Suricata suricatta | reverse complement strand
GTGTGTGTGTGTACACATACCACATCTTCTTGGTCCATTCATCAGGTGATGGACATTTAGACTCTTTCCATGATTTGGCTATTGTTGACAGTGCTGCTATGAACATTGGGGCACATGTGCCCCTATGTGTCAGCACTTCTGTATCCCTTGGATAAATCCCTAGCAGTGCTATTGCTGGGTCATAGGGGAGTTCTGATAGTTTTTTGAGGAACCTCCATACTGTTTTCCAGAGAGGCTGCACCAGTTTACTTTCCCACCAACAGTGTAGGAGGGTGCCCGTTTCTCCACATCCTCGCCAGCATCTATAGTCTCCTGATTTGTCCATTTTAGCCACTCTGACTGGCGTGAGGTGGTATTTCAGTGTGGTTTTGATTTGTATTTCCCTGATGATGAGTGATGCTGAGCATCGTTTCATGTGCCTGTTGGCCATCTGGATGTCCTCTTTGGAGAAGTGTCTGTGTATGTCTTCTGCCCATTTCTTCACTGGATTATTCATTTTTTTGGGTGTGGAGTTTGGTGGGTTCCTTGTAGATTGTGGATAGTAGCCCTTTATCTGATATGTCATTTGCAACTATCTTTTCCCATTCTGTTGGTTGCCTGTTAGTTTTTTTGATTGTTTCCTTTGCAGTGCTGAAGCTTTTTATCTTGATGAGGTCCCAAGAGTTCATTTTTGCTTCCATGTCCCTTGCCTTTGGGGATGTGTCGAGTAGGAAATTGCTGCGGTGGAGGTCTAGGAGGCCGTTTCCTACTTTCTCCTTGAGGGTCTTTAAGTCTTATAAAAGAAAATGTAGGTATTCTCTGACCCCATTCTTACCACTCTTGATTTTTACTTCTTAAAAGTAATCACTTTATTTTTTATTTTTTAAAATGTTTATTTCTTTTGAGAGAGGGAATGAGAGTGCACAAGGAGGAGTGGGGCAGATAGAGGGAGAGAGAGAATCCTAAACTGGCTCTATGCTGTCAGCATAGAGCCCAATAACACAGGGCTCGATCCTACAAACCATGAAATCACGACCTGAGCCAGAATTAAGAATCGATGCTTAACTAGAAATTAACTACTTTAAAAGTTATTTTATCTATTTCAGTGTTAAACTATTATGAATTCATAATTATTGTTCCATTATAATTGAGTAATTACATGCTGTGAGTATATTTATTTTCCTTTATGACTTTTTGTTTTCCTGAGGGTAATAATTATCTCATTTTTGCATTACTTTATATTCTGTATAGAATTCATTCATTCATTATAAAGATTTCCGTCTAAGCTGCAAAGTGCTTCTCCAGATATCAAATGATTGAATCACCCCAGCATTATTCGTTGAGGCCTCTCATCTTCTTCTGCTCCAGGTAGTCAGACTGATTACTCTCAAGTTCAATGTAGTTGTTATAATGGTATTCCTAGAACCTCTCCACTGTGGGTTCTGAGTTCCTCAGACCTTCTGCCTTCTTCTTAGTTGAAATTTTCAATTTTGTGGAGCACAGACATCCAGATTCTTAAAATGAACCTGTGTCAGTATATGTTGCCTGAGTTTTCTTCCTCGACATATCTAAATTTCTTCTTTTTTGGTCTCTGAAGGCCAGGGATTGATTATATATGCACAGCTTTTAGTCCTTTGAGTGCCTGGCATAGAACCTTAAAATTAACCGTCACTAAAAACCACTATGATAGAGTTTGACTACTGAAAGTGGAGGCCTAATCTTTCAAGTAGCCTCTGTACTCATTCATATCTGCTTCACAGAAACAGAACTCTGTTCTAATCTTCTCTATTATGGAAATTTGGGCCCAGGAACAGAAAGCTGGGCTATTTACTAAGGAATGAGGTGAAAACAGGGTTGTTACTAATGCAGGATTTAATCTGGTTGTATGGAGTACAAGACATATTTGTATTTCTCTTTATTCAGTAGGTTTCAAAGAAACTGGTCTGGAAATGTAACCTGGGAATGGGTTCATAATTTGGAATTTCCAAAGAAATATGGAAACCATGGGAACTAGTAAAGACAAACCAAATTTTACACAGCTTTCTAGACACTATGTAATTGGGAATAGCTTTATACTATTTCATTTTACCAGAGCTCATATTTGTAGAGGGCCTCTGTAGTGGAAGTATACTTCACTCAAAGGAAAAAAATCTTTAGTCTCATTGGCTGCTTTCCTTTGATTACCAAGAGATGTACGGCTTTAAAAATGTATGACAGGACCATTCACCTCCCATTCATCAGTTATCCAAACAATAACAACTGTGTATCAGTCATTGTCCCAGGCACTGGAAATACAACATGCTTAGAATACACAAATTCTGAAGCAGGCCCCAGTCTAGGGCTTTTAAATTTCTCTCCCATGTCTATTACCAAATTTATTTATTTAGAACTTTGGTGTTGTACACATCACCTACAGTTACCAGTGACAGAATTATCCAGGATGCTGGGCACATTTACTATGGTATGGTGGGCAACTCTTTCTTCATCTTGAGACTGGGAGTAGGGACATGTTGCCACTTCCATATTGGGATTCTTCCCAATATATCACATAATTCCAGGGGAGGATATTGCGCTGATCTGCATTTGGCAAGGTTCCCCTTTCCTCATGCTTTTTTTTTAAACTATAAAATTATCGATTCATTCTAAGCATTCTGGGTCTTTAAAAAATATTTTAAATTTATTTATTTTGAGAGAGAGAGAGAGAGGTGGGGTGAGTCAGAGAGAGAAGTGAGAGAATCCTAAGTAGGCTCTACGCTGTGAGCACAGAGCCGGATGTGGGACTAGATTAGAACTCATGAACCATGAGATGATCACCTGAGCCAAAACCAAGAGTCAGACATTTAACCAACTGAGTCATCCAGGCACCCTGCCTTCTGGATCTTTTAAATCCATGCGGTAATACCTGGGACATTGACATTTGAGCTTTAGACCTGTGTTTGTTTCTTTTCACTATAAGTTGGTATCATTGCAGGACTTTTTGGTTTGCTTAGACTTTTTGTTTGGCTGTTATAATCTGCTACAAGATGACTCATGCCCTGTTTTTATGGGTACATGCGTTCTGAATCCTCTTTTTATTATTATTATTATTTAAAGTTTGTTTATTTTGAGAGACTGAGAGAACACCCAACAGGGGAGGGGGCAGAGAGAATCTCAAGCAGGCTCCACACTCAGGGCAGAGTTCTACACTGGGCTTGATTCCATGACTGTGAGATCATGACCTGAGCTGAAATCAAGAGTTGGACACTTAACCGACTGAGCTACTAGGCGCCCCTGAATCATCTTCAGAATGGAGCTCCACATTAAGAAAGTCCCAGAGCAAAGAGATGTAAATTACATTGGTTTCAAAAAATGTTAGTACCTTATTGTGACTTAGGGCAAACTACTTAGCCTCTCTGTGCCTCATGTTCCTTCTCTATGTAAAGGGAATAATAATAGTACCTACTCCATAGGGTATGAGATACTACATGTAGTGCTTTAAACAGTGCCTAGTTAGCACTTCATAAATATTAGCTATTAGGATTATTGCTTTACATGCATAGCTAAGTTCAGTAGACTGAAGAAAATCCCAAGGGACCTAAATCTAAATAACAACAAACAAAAAACCAATACCTGAATGGTGGAAACCAGTGTTGGAACTTCTAAGAAAGGAGGCTAAGGAGGAGGTGTACTAGTCTTGATTTCCTTTGGGGGAAAGAGGATAATGCCTTGAGCTTGTTTTGGGTATGGTACCATCGAATTGAGACCCCATATATAATTAGGACCCTCAAAGGACTTGGCCCTCAGTGGACTAGGAAAACAGTTTACCCACTGGCATGGAGAAGTGAAAAGTTCTGTAGTCTCATCTACGTAAATAGGACTATTAATAATTTAAGTTTCCCTTGAGAATTTTTATCCGTAAGCCTTTATTCAAGTGAATTTGGGGCCTGGAGTTTACAATGTGTGTTATGTGGTCTAGGAACTGATTCTAGTTGGTAATAACCTTGACAAGTGTGCTAGAAACTGAAAATGTCACTTAAATGACACACCCGCAAATCACATAGTACAGTGTTCCCATAAGTAAAGTCACACTGGAAGTGATTCACAGTACAAAAGAAACAGATCATAAAGGAAACAATCCACCACAACTGAGATTCAATAGAAAAAAAGACACAAGAGCAGTTGGGTGACTCAGTCAGTTGAGTGTCAGACTCTTGATTTTGGCTCAGATCATGATTCCAGGGTCATGGAATCAAGCCTTGAGTTGGTCTCTGCACTGAGCATAAGCCTGCTTAAGAGTCAGTCAGTGTCTGTCTGTCTGTCTCTCTCTCCACACACACACACACACACACACACACACACACACACACACTTAAAAGAATAAAGAAATAATAAGCCTAAGAACTTTAGAAAGTAGCATTGTGGATAAAGATGATAAAATAAATATATTTAAAATGAATAAAAATATAAAAGGAGACAAAAGAGGAAAAAAAGACATATATTTAGTAAAAAATACCAGGCATATCTGAGAAGAATGCAAATTAGAATTCAAGAAATTAAATATATTGTGTCATTGGGATGCCTGGGTAATTCAGTCAGTTAAGTGTCTGACTCTTAATTTCAGCTCAGGTCATGATCTCAGTTCGAGGGATCGAGCCTGACATCAAGCTCCACACTGATGGCACAGAGCCTGCTTGGGATTGTCTTTCCCTCTCTTTCTGTCCCTCTCCTGCTTATGTGTGCTCTCTTTCTCTCTCCCTATCAAAATAAATAAATAAACTTAAAAATAAATATATTGTGTCCTTAGATTTGAAAACTTCACAGGTTATATAGTATATAGTAAAGCCATAGACAAAGTTAGTAAATTTTTAAAATTTAAATTTTATTTTTAAAGTATTTATTTTGAGAGAGGGTGGGGCAGAGAGAGAGAGAGAGAGAGAGAATCTGAATCAGGCTTTGCACTGTCAGCACAGAGCCCTGTGTGGTTCAAACTCACAAACTGTGAGATCATGGCCCAGGCTGAAGTCAGATGCTTAACTGACTAAGCCACCCAGGTGCCCCCCACTTTTTTAATTTTGAGAGAGAGCACAAGGAGGGGAGAGGAGCAGAGGGACACAGAATTCCAAGCAACCTCCATGCTGAGCTTGACATGGGACTCAATCCCACAACCCTGGGATATGAGCCAAAATCAAGAGTAAGATCAACTGAGCCACTCAGGTGCCCCCAAAGTAAGTAAAATTTTACCTAGAGTGCAGCACAGGGATAAAAGATGTATGAATGATGAAAGCTAAGAAGTATGGAAGATACAATATGAATGTCCAACAAAATATAGAGAAATAGAGGAAAGGCAGTATTCAGAGAGGTAATGTTTGAGACCTTACAAAATTGATTAGAAATAAAATAATATCATGAATCACAATAAGCAGAAATAAATCTCCATCTAGAAACAGTGCAGTAAAATTGCAGAAGCATAAAAAGAGGTCTTAAAATCAGCTAGCAAACCCTTAAGAACTAAAAAACTCTAATAAATGAGTTTAGCAAGGAAGTTCACCCAAGAAAATAAAAAACAGATATACATACAAGTGTTCATAGCAATATTATTTTAAAAGTAAAAGAATAGAAACAACCCAAATGTCCATCAACTTATAATGGATAAATAAAATGTGGCATATTTACACAATGGAATATTATTTACCCATAAAAAGAAAAGACGTACTGATAAATATACTATAATATGGTTGAACCTGGAAAACATTATGTTAACTGAAAGAAGCCAAACACAAAGGCCATATAATGTATTATCCCATTTCTATGAACTATCCAGAATACATGAATCCATAGAGACAGAAAGTACATTGGTCGTTTCCTGGGAAGGGAGGTGGGGGAGGAATGGGAGAGGGAGAGTGACTGTTTATGGCTAAAGGAGTTCTTTTGGGGCTTCATAACAATGTTCTGGAATTAGTGGTGATGGTTGCACACCCTTGTGAGAGTACACTAGAAACCTCTGACCTGTATACTTGAAAAGGTTGAATTTAATGGTGTGTGAGTTATATCTAAAAACCAACGTTAATGGTGAAACAAACAAACAAACAAAAAAAGAACTTGAGAAAAACAGAAAAATTATCTATAAAGAAGCAACAGTCCTAAGACTAAACTCCTTAACAGTAGTATTAGGAGCCATAAAACAATGGAAGAATGTCTTTAAGATATTGAGAAAAAGGTCACTCAGTAAATAGTTGTAGGATTTCATACCTGCTTAATTATCATTGGAAATCACTGAGCAAATAGAGACATTTTCAGACAAACATCAAAATTGAGAAAGTTTATCAATATTGGAGATTCACTGAAATCATTGCTAGGTGAGATCCAAGAAGAAATGCTGAGCAAAGAATTAGAAACATATGAGTAAATCTAAGCAAGCAATTCTTGCATAAAACAATAATAATTACTAATTTGGCAATATAAAAGCAAGCTAGACCTAAAATATTAGACCAAATAACATGTAACTTGAAAGTGGATGGGGGGAATTGCAGTTAGGGTTCTTTAATTTGGTGCAGAAGGGTTGAGATACTGACTAACCTTAGACTCTTTTAAGACAGGAGTATTTGTTAAAACTTTAATAATAATAATTACTATTTTTTAAAAAAGAAAATAGTGTATAATTTCCAGATCAATGAAGTAGGGGTTAAAAAACTACTTGATTAATCCAAGAAGAACTTCCATCAAAGAGAGAGAGAGAGAAAAGAAAAGGAAAAGGTAGAGTAAGGGGAATTAGAGGAGAGCAGGTCACAGTGTCATATAGGGAAATGAGACAAGTGACATTTTAGTAAGGTCTTGAAAGAGTAAGGGATTTTTGCCACTGTATTGTTGGGGGAAAGAACATTTCAGGTAGAGGGACTAATTAGTGAAGTGACTCTGGCTAGTGATCTTCATATGAAATTAGCCTTTGGAAGGTTTTGGGTAGAATGAAATAATCTGATTGATGCTTTAAAAAGATCACTGTGACTACTTGTATTGAGAACAGACTGGGAATAGGAGACCAGAGTAAACCAGGGAGAATAGTGAGGTGGCTGTCAAAATAATCCAGGCAGAATATGCACCTGTGTGGATGGAACTAGAGGGTATCATGCTAAGAGAAATTAGAGAAAAACAAATGTCATATGACTTCACTCATATGAGGACTTTAAGACACAGAACAGATGAACATAAGGGAAAGGAAGCAAAAATAATATAAAAACAGGGAGGGAGACAAAACATAAGGGACTTTTAAATATAGAGAACAAACAGGGTTACTGGAGGGGTTGTGGGAGGGGTGACAGGCTAAATCGTAAGGGGCATTAAGGAATCTACTCCTGAAATCATTGTTGCACTATATGCTAACTAACTTGGATGTAAATTTTAAAAAATTTATTTAAAAAAATTAAAAATTCAAAAAAGAATCCAGGCAAGAGAGAAATAATGGATTTATTTCTAAGCAGCACCCTTTACTGACTGAGAGAACACAGCTGTCTCCTACTCTGCCTTCTCAGCCTTTTTAAAAAATTTATTTACCACTTACTTACTTTTTAAATTCAGGATAATTTACAGTATAATAATTGTTTAAGGTATACAATATAGTGATATAACAATTCTACACATACTCCATGCCTATCACTAATAAAGTGCATCTTAATTCTCTTCACCTATTTCACCCATCCCCCCACCCACCTCCTCTCAGATAACCATCAGTTTATCAGTTTGTTCTCGATAGTTAAGATTCTGGTTTTGTTTGTCTCTCTCTCTCTCTTTTTTTTTTTATTTGTTTTGAGTAAAATCATATGAGTAAAATCATATGGCATTTGTCTTTCTCTGATTTATTTCACTTAATATTTTACCCTATAGATCCATCCATGTTATTGCAAATGGCAAGGTTTCATTATTTTTTTTTGTGGCTGAGTAATATTATACCACATATTTTTTTTTTTTTTAGTTTTCATTTATCATTCTTTGGTCATTAGAATTTTTTCTTTTCTTTTTTTTAATAGTTTATTGTCAAATTGGTTTCCAAATAACACCCAGTGCTTCTCCCCACAAGTGCCCCCCACCATGACCATCACCCCCTCCCTTCCTCCCCCTCCCCCTTCAGTCCATGGTTCGTTTTCAGTATTCAGTAGTCTTCCTTGATCTGTATCTCTCACTTTCCCCCCCTCTCTTTCCCCCTTCCTCTCTCATGGTCCCCTGCCAGGTCTCTCCTGTTAGACCTATGAATGCAAACATATGGTATCTATCC
>NC_043707.1:106413543-106430669 GCF_006229205.1 Suricata suricatta | reverse complement strand
TACAAAGCTGTCATCATCAAGACAGTATGGTACTGGCACAAAAACAGACACATGGACCAATGGAATAGAATAGAGAACCCAGAACTGGACCCACAAGTATATGGCCAATTAGTCTTTGACAAAGCAGGAAAGAATGTCCAATGGAAAAAAGACAGCCTCTTTAACAGGTGGTGTTGGAAGAGCTGGACAGCAACATGTAGAAAAATGAAATTAGACCAGTTCCTGATACCATTCACAAAAATAAACTCAAAATGGATAAAGGATCTGAATGTGAGACAGGAAACCATAAAAACCCTTGAGGAAAAACCACATCTTTTTTATCTATTTATCATTTAATGGATACTTGGGTTCTTTCATATCGTTGCTTATTGTAATGCTGCAGTAAACATAGGGTGTATATATCTTTTCGAATTAGTCTTTTAGTACTCTTTAAGTAAATACCCAGTAGTGGAATTTCTGGATCATATGGTATTCCATTTTTAATTTTTTGAGGAAACTCCATACTGTTTTCTGTAGTGACTGCACCAGTTTGTATTCCCATCAGTAGTGCACAATGCACAAGGGTTCCTTTTTCTCCACATTCTCACCAACACTTATTGTTTCTTGCGTTTTTTATTTTAGCCATTCTAACAGGTGTCTGAGGTAATGTCACTTTGTGATTTTGATTTTCATTTCCCAGATGATGAGTGGTGTTGAGCATCTTTTCATGTGTCGGCTATCTGTATGTCTTCTTCGGAGAAAGCCTGTTGATATCAGTTTATTTTAAAATTGGATTATTTTGTTTTTTTGGTATTGAGTTGTATCAGTTCTTTATATATTTTAGATACTAAGCTTCTTATCAGATATATCATTTGCAAATAACTTCTCCCATTAAGTAGATTGTCTTTTAGTTTTGTTATTGGTTTCCTTCACTGTGCAGAAGCTTTTTATTTTCATGTAGCCCCAGTAGTTTATTTTTGCTTTTGTTTCCTTTGCTTCAGGAGACCTATCTAGAAATGTGTTGCTGTGGCCAATACCAATCAAATTTCTGCTTGTGCTTTCTTCTAGGATTTTTATGGTCTCAGGTCTCACTTTTAGGTCTTTAATGGATTTTGAGTTTATTTTTGTGTATGGTGTAAGAAAGTGGATTAGTTTTGTTATTTTTTTATAAACAATTTTATATTTTTAATATTTATTTTGAGAGAGAGAGCAGGGGAGGGGCAGAGAGTGAGGGAGAGACAGAATCACAAGCAGGCTCTGTGGGGCTCAATCTCATGAACCATTATGATCATGACCTGAGGGGAAATCAAGAGTTGGATGCTTAACCAATTGAGCCACCCAGTGCCTCCAGTTTCATTCTTTTTTATGTAGCCGTCCAGTTTTCCCATCACCATTGTTGAAGAGACTGTTTTATTCCCATTGTATAATCTTGCCTCCTTCGTCAAAGATTAATTGACCATATCATCATAGATTTATTTCTGGACTTTCTCTTGTGTTCCATGTATCTGTGTGTCTATTTTTTGTGCCAGTACCATACTGTTAAGATTATTACAGCTTTATATTATATCTTATTTTATGTTGAAATCTGGGATTGTGATACCTGCAGTTTTATTCTTCTTTTTCAAGATTGCTTTGACTATTCAGGGTCTTTTGTAGTTCCATGCAAATATAGGATTATTTCTTCTAGTTCTATGAAAAATTTTTTTTTTAAGATTTTATTTTTTTAAGTGATCTCCACACCAACATGGGGTCCAAACTCACAGCCCTAAAACCAAAAGTCACATGTTCTATCTACTGAGCCAGCCGGGCACCCTGGTTGGTGTTTTGATAGGGATTTTATTTAATCTGTGGTTTGCTGTGGGTAGTATGGACATTTCAGCCGTAGTGGTTTTCCCAGTCCATGAGCATAGAATGTCTTTACATTCTTTTGTGTCATCTTTAATTTCTTTCATCAGTGTTTTGTAGTTTTTAGAATACAGGCCTTTTATAGGTATTTTATTCTTTTTGGTGCAATTATAAGTGGCATTATTTTCTTAATTTCTCTTTCTGTTACCTCATTATTAGTGTATAGAAGTGCAACAGATTTCTGTATGTTGATTTTGTATCCTAAGACTTTACTGAATTCATTTATCCATTCTAGCAATTTTTTGGTGAATTCTTTCGGGCTTTCTTTTTTTTTTTTTTAATTTTTTTTTTGTAGTTTATTTTTGAGACCGAGACAGAGCATGAACAGGGGAAGGGCAGAGAGAGAGGGAACACAGAATCTGATGCAGGCTTCAGGCTCTGAGCTGTCAGCACAGAACCCGATGCAGGGCTCGAACCCACGAACCATGAGATCATGACCTGAGCCGAAGTCGGACTGAACCACCCAGGCACCTCCTCGGGTTTTCTATATATAGTATCATGTCATCTGCAAATAGTGAAAGTTTTACTTCTTTCTTACTACTTTGGATGCCTTTTATTTCTTATCTGATTGCTGTGGCTAGGTCTTACAGTATTGTGTTGAATAAAAGTGGTGAGAATGGACATCCTGATCTTAGGGGGAAAGCTCTCAGATTTTTCACCAGTGAGTATGATGTTAGCTGTGGGTTTTTAATATATAAGGTTTATTATATTGAGGTATATTCTCTCAACTCTTTGTTAAGGGTTTTTATTATGAATGGATGTTGTGCTTTGTCAGATGCTTTTTTTGCGTCTTTTGAAATGATCAGTTGGTATTAAACCCTTCTCTTGTTGATGTGATGTATTAGGTTGATTGATTAGCAATATTAGGTTGATTGATTAGCAAATACTGAGCCACCATTATATCCAGAAATAAATCCCACTTGATTGTGGTGGATGGATTTTTTTAAATGTATTGTTGGATTTGATTAGCTAGTATTTTGAAATTTTTAAAATGTTTGTTTACTTATTTATTTTTATAATAGTTTATTGTCAAATTGGTTTCCATATAACACCCAGTGCTCTTCCCCACAAGTGCCCTGCTCCATGACCATTACCCCCTTCCTCCCTCCCCCTCCCCCTTTAGCCCTTGGTTCGTTTTCAGCAATCAGTAGTCTCTCATGATTTGTGTCCCTCTCTCTCCCCAATTCTCTTTCCCCCTTCTCCTCCCTATGGTCCTCTGTTAGGTTTCTCCTGTTAGACCTATGAGTGCAAACATATAGTATCTGTCCTTCTCCGCCTGACTTATTTCGCTTAGGATGACACCCTCAGGGTCCATCCACTTTGCTACAAATGACCATATTTCATTCTTTCTCATTGCCATATAGTACTCCATTGTATATATATATATATACACACCACATCTTCTTGATCCATTCGTCAGGTGATGGACATTTAGGCTCTTTTCATGATTTGGCTATTGTTGAAAGTGCTGCTATGAACATTGGGTTGAGAGACAGAGACAGAGCATGAGTGGGGAAGAGGCAGAGAGAGAGGGGGAGACACAGAATCAGAAGCAGGCTCCAGGCTCAGCTATCAGCACAGAGCCTGACACAGGGCTCAAACTCACAAACCATGAGATCATGACCTGAGCTGAAGTCAGACGCTTAACTGACTGAGCCACCCAGGCACCCCAGATTAGCTAGTATTTTATTGAGGATTTTTATATCTGTGTTTATCAGAGATATTGGCCTGTGGTGGGGGGATGTTTTTTGGGGGAGTAGTGTTTTTATCTGGTTTTGGTATCCGTAATGCTGACTCATAAAATGAATTTGGATTGGAAGTCTAGCCTTTCATTCTTTACAGGGACATTATCCAGGTTGTTACTCTGAAATGAAATAACATCTGGAAGTCTTTGACCTTCAGTGACCCCAGATTCTTCAAATGTGTTGATCATACTTAATGAACCAGAAGTGGTCTTTTCCTCATTCTAAATTCTGAAGGGAAGTAGCCACATGTTAGCCAATTACTGAGTTCTCAACTTCCTAGGAGCAGTTGGACTTGGTGGGATTTGGGGAATGGAGAGGTGTAATGGGTCTGCAGACTATGCATCCTACTCTGTATCCTGTATTGCTTCAGATTGGGAAGTAGACCTCCTAAATGAGTTTACAGCAGTTCTTGCAGGGAGGGAAGCAGGGATCAGATTTGAGTACCTGCTAGTTGATGGAAGGAGGAATTTTCGAAGGCTGGAATCTCTCCAAATATGACCATAATTCAACAGTATCAAACAGATGGCACAGGGTGCTTTAGTAGGTGCTACCACTATCCACTGAGATGACTATGGTGAAGCTTATAGGATGAAATGCCAGGTCTTGCTTCAAATGACCAAGTGACTGGGATAGTACTGAGCAGCAGTCTGGTTTAACCCAGTCTTTGCAATAGACAGAGCATCAGCTCAGGGGCCTTCTAGATTTCCTCTCATCAGCTGAGAGTTAGTGTGGCTGACTCTGTAAACATCCAGTACTTTTAGCTTACTGGGATGAAGGAATTAAGACCTGTTTTTTATTTTCTAGGATCCTGGGGGAATGGCCAGAGCCTCTTAAAATGGAAAAATTAGCCAGTTCTTTGTTTTGTATCTCAGCTGAGTCATGGCATCTTTACCAGGATGTCTGACCTTTTTTTCCCCTGGCAGCTGTTGCAGATTTGCCAATTGAGATTATGTGTACCTTCATAAAAAGGCACGTGACCTGGAAATATGATCTTTATTTAGTCTTTTGGATTTTGTTTTAAATTTTAAATAAGATCATGGCAAATGAAGTTAGAATCAATGATCTGTCCCTGCAGTGCTAAGAGATCTTCATTTTCATATACAAGGAGTTTAGACATAATGGTTTGATATACCTATCATGGGCTAGTATACAAGTATACTCTTTTACTTTAATCCTTGTAACAAATCATATTCATATACTCATTCATTTAACAAGTACATTTTGAGAGCCTGCCATGTGCCAGGCAGTGTTCTAGGAATTGAGGAATATAGCAGTAAGCAAAGCATGCACAAGCCCCTGCCTGGCCTCATAGAAATTAGATATTTAAAAAAATTTGTTTAGTGTTTGTTTATTTTTGAGACAGAGAAAGGGCACAAGCAGGGGAAGGCCAGAGAGAGAGGGAGACAGAATCTGAAGCCGGTTGCAGGCTCTGAGCTGTCAGCACAGAGCCCAAGACGAGGCTTGCACCCACAAACTATGAGATCATGACCTGAGCCGAAGTCTGATGCTTAACCGACTGAGCCACTCAGGTGCCCCTAGAAATTAGATTCTAATGGGAAGAGAGATAGGGGCACCTGAGTGGTTCAGTCAGTTGAGGATTGGATCTTGGCTCAGGTCATTATCTCGTGGTTGACAGGTCAAGCACCGTTTTGAGCTTTAAGCTGACAGCTCAGAGCGTGGAGCCTGCTTCAGATTCTGTGCCTCCCTCTCTCTCTGCTCCCACCCTGTCTCAAAATAAACAAACATTTAAAAAGATTTTTTTTTAATTTAATGGGAAGAGACACAGCAAACAAAATGAATGTGCAAAATATATAGTATGTTAGATTGTGGTAAGTTCTTTTAAGAAAAATACATTGTGAAAGGGAGATAGAAACTTTGGGGAAGAGGTTACATTTTAAATAGAATGATTTGGGAAAATTCATTGAGAAGACTACACTTGAGCAGAGACAGAAGGAGGTGAGGGATCAAGCCATGAGGCTATCTGAAGAAACATAGGCAAAGGAAATATCATTTGTGGAGGCTTGAGGTCTGTGTGTGTATTTGGGAAAGAGTGAGTAAAAGGGGAAGAGGAAATGGAGATCCAGACCATATAAAGCTTTGTAGGCTGCTATAAGACCATTGACTTTTACTTTCAGTGAGACAGGGAGAATTTTAAGCAGAAGAGTAATTTTGATACTACTTATGTTAAAAAAAAATTGGGGGGCACCTGGGTGGCTCAGTGAGTTGAACGTCCAACTTCACCTTCAGTCTTGTCCTTGCGGTTCATGAGTTCAAGCCCCACATCAGGCTTGCCACTGTCAGCACAGAGCCCACTTCAGATCCTCTATTCCTCTCTCTGCCCCTTCCCCACGTGTGCTCTCTCAAATAAAAAAAACATTAAAAAATTGTTTTCTTACAGCTTTATTGAGGTATCATTGAAGCATACTAGATTGTACATGTTTAAAGTATATAATATGATGGGTTTTGATATGTATACATCTGTGAAGCCATTATGATAGTCAAGATAACCCGTCTATAAGTCCGCCAGATTTCCTCATGCCTCTTTATAATCCTTCTCCTGCCTCTGGTCAGGCAACCACTAATCTGTCACTATAGATTGCTTTGCCTTTTCTTAAATTTTATATAAAGGGAATAATATGGTATGTACGTTTTTATGTCTGGCTTTTTCTTACTTTCAGCGAATTATTTTGTGATCCATCCATTGTGTGAATCAGTAGTTCATTCCTTTTTATTACTGAGCAGTTGTCTAGTATATGGGCGTATTAGGATTTATCATTCATGTCAGTGGACATTTGAGGTAGTTTCTAGTTTTTGGCTGCCACAAATAATAAACAGCATATAGTTTGGCCCCACTGTTTTGTCCAATCTGACAGTCTCTGCTATAATTTGAATAAGTATTTACAGTATGTTCATACTTTATGTGATTATTGATATAATTGGCTTCAGTCTATTATCTTGCTATTTGTTTTCTCTTTGGTCCAGCTGTACTTGTTCTTCCTTTCTTCTTTATCTGCCTTTTTTGGGATTGAGTATATTTTATTATTTCACTTTATTTCCTTTGTTGTCTTATTAACTATACTTTTTTTAGTAGTTGCATTAGTGTTTCAAGTATAAAATTTTGACTTGCTGCAGTTTACCTTCACGTAATATATCACTTCATATTTAATGTAAGAGCCTCACAGTGGTATACTTCATTCTTCCCTCCCAGCCTTTGGCTGTGGCTGTCACATGTTTTATATCTATGTATGTATGTAAAGCCCACAGTAAATTATATTTCCATTAAAACTCAATAATCCTGTAAAGAGATTTTAAAAATAACAACAAGTGATTTATATTGACCCATATATTCACAATTTCTGGTGCTTTTCTTTCCTTTGTGTAGATCCAGATTTCCATCTGGTATCATGTCCTTCTCCCTGAAGTTCTTTCTTTAATAAATCTCATAGTGCAGGTCTGTTGGTAATGAATTATTGCATCTTTTGTATGCATTAAAAATGTCTTTATTTTGACTGCCTTTTTGAGAGATATTTTTGCTTGGTATTGAATTCTGGGTTCAGTATTTTAAGACGTTTCTTTACTATCTTCTGGCTTGCATCTTTTTCCAATGAGAAATCTGTTGTAATTGTTATTTTTGTGCTTCTGTGTATTACATAATTTTTCTATGTGGTGCTATTAAGATTTTATCACTGGATCTAAGTAATTGGATTATAATGTACACTGGTATACTTCATGTTTTTTTTTTTTAAGTTTATTTATTTATGAGAGAGTGAGCAGAGGAGGGGCAGAGAGGAAGAGAGAGAATCTCAAGTAGGCTCCGTGCTGTTATGGGGCTCAATCCACAAGCCAGTGACCTGACACAAAATCAAGAGTTGGACTCTTAACTGACTGAGCCACCCAGGTGCCCTACTTCATGCTTCTTGTGTTTGGGGTTCATTGAACTTCTTGGATCTGTGAGTTTATAATTATCATCAAACTTAGAAATTACTCAGTTATTTCTTCAAATATTTTTATGTCCTTCCCTCCCTTTTAGGGACTCTAATTACTCATCTAGTCTTCTTGAAGTTTTCCCACTGCTCACTCTTGCTCTTTCCATTTTTAAAAATTCCCTTTCCTCTGTTTCATTTGCATAGTTTCTCTTGCTATGCCTAGGTTCACTATTTTTCTTCTTTTGCAGTGCTTCATCTTTGTTAATGCTATCCAGTTAAATTTTCATCTGAGACTCTTTTTTTTTTTATATATAGTTTATTTATTTTTGAGACAGAGACAGAGCATGAGTGGGGAGGGGCAGAGAGAGAGGGAGACACAGAATCTGAAACAGGCTCCAGGCTTCGAACTGTCAGCACAGAACCTGACATGGGGCTTGAACCCACGAACTGTGAGATCATGACCTGAACCAAAGTTGGACGCTTAAATGACTGAGCCACCCAGGCGCTCCCTGAGATTTTTAATCTATAGAATTTTTTTTGCTTTATAAATATCATCTATAATCTCTCCTTCACATACTCATACTTTTCTATACCTTATTGAAAGTATGAAATATATTTATAATAACAATTTTAATGTTCTATTAATTCTATCATATGTGTCATTTCTGGGTCTGTTGATTTCCCACTTCATTATGGGCCATATTTTCCTGCTTTTTTCCATGTCTAGAAATTTTTATTACATACAAAACCGTGTGAAGTTAGCTTGTACACTGAATATATATTTTTAAAATTCTGGCTAGTTAACATACAGTATAATATTGGTCTCAGGTATAGAATTGAATAATTTCAGAACTTCTAGTCAATGCCTGGTACTCATTACAAGTGCTCTCCTTAATCCTTATCACATATTTAAACCTACCCTCCCCCCTCTTCTCTGATAACCATTAGTTCTCTATAGTTAAAAATCTGTTTCTTGGGGCGCCTGGGTAGCTCAGTCAGTTAAGCGTCCTATTTCAGCTCAGGTCATGATGTCACAGTTTGTGAGTTCAAGCCCTGCATCCGGCTCTGTGCTGACAGCTCAGAGCCTGGAGCCTGCTTCCAATTCTGTGTCTCCCTCTCTCTCTGCCCCTCCCCTGCTTACACCCTGTCTCTCTGATTCTCAAAAATAAATAAACATTTAAAAAAAATTTTAAGATCTGTGTCTTGGTTTTCTTCTTTTTTCTTTTTCTCCCTATGTTCGTTTCTTAAATTCCACATGAGTAAAATCATATGATATTTGTCTTTTACTGACTGACTTATTTTGCTTAGATAATACTCTGTAACTCCATCCACATTATTGGAAATGGCAAGAGTTCATTCTTTGTTAATGGCTGAGTAATACTCCATTGTGAGACACACACACACACACACACACACACACACCCCATATCTTATTTATCCATTCATCAGTCAATGGATATTTGGGCTCTTTCCATAATTTGGCTGTTGTTGATGATGTTTCTGTAAACATTGGGGTGCATATATCTCTTTGAATTAATATTTTTGTGTCCTTGGGATAAATACCTAGTGGTGCAATTGCTGGATTGTAGAGTAGTTCTATTTTTAACTTTTTGAGGAATCTCCATACTGTTCTTGAGTGGCTGCACTGGTTTGCATTCCCACCAACAGGGCAAGAGAGTTCCCCTTCTCTGCATACTTGTCAACACCTGTTGTTTCTTGAGTTATTAATTTTGACTCTTCTGACTGGTGTGAGGTGATATCTTATTGTAGTTTTGATTTGTATTAGCCTGATGATGAATGATGCTGAGCATCTTTTCATGTGTCTTAGCCATCTGGTGTCTTCTTTGGGAAAAAATGTCTATTCATGTCTTCTGTCAATTTTTTTTAACCTGATTATTTGGTTTTGGGGTTTTGAATTTTATAACTTCTTTGTATATTTTGGATACTAACTCTTTATCAGATATGTCATTTTTATTGCTTTCAGTATTTTTGATCTTGTTCTGGGACACAATTGTTACTTGGAAACAGTTTAATCTTTTTAAGGATTGCTTTTAAGCTTTGTTAGGTGGGACCAGAGTAGCATTTGGAACTAATATTTTCTTGCTGCTATCCCATGAATTACTAGATTTTCCCCTTCTGACTGGTAGGAGCACAAACTATTCCTAAAATCCTATGTATACACTGAGGAATTTTCACCTCCTTCTCTTGGGTAGTTTTTTTTTCCAATTCAGGGACCCTGCCAGGCCCTGTGCAGGCTGCCTCCTCTCTGCAGTGTTGCTGGGAGGTCTTTTCAGATAGTAAGCTCGGGTAATGCTTTCTCTTAGCGATCACTGTCCTGAATTACTTCTTGTCCAATGTCTGAAAATTGTTTCATTTTTTCATTCAACTTATTAGTTATATAAGGTGAGTGGGTAAATATATTATTTGTTATTCCATCATGATTGAAAGTGGAAGTCTTTTCTGATTTACATTTTAAAGGGTGTTTTGTTGAGAATAGATGAGAAGGGAACCAGAGTGGAAGCAGGAATACCAATGAGGAAGCTATATTACTTAATTCAGTAACCTTGGTCCAAGGTGGTAGTGGTGAAAGAAGTAAGAAGTGATCAAAATTTGGATATATTTTGGTGTTAAGGCCAACAAAATCTATGATGGGTTGGTATATAAATGAAAGAAAAGTCCAGAATGACATATAAGGTTTATATTATCTTCATTTTATATTTTAGAACACCAGAGCATGAGAATTTATGAGTCTTGTTCAAGGCCAAACAGCCAATCTCAAACTCAAATCTTCTAATTGCAGAGTCCTATCTCCTTCTACTGTACCACAGTGACACTAGACTGTGAGTAAGATAAGCCACAAGTGCTAATGGAGTGCAAGGGAAAGGGAAACATTTTCCTGCTTGAAAGAATAAAAGAGAATTCACATAAAACCTAATCTGAGCTCATGCTTTCTTAAAAAAAAAACAACTCATGCTGAGTTAAGTCAAGGAGGGAAGGGTAACTGCTGAGGGAATAGTGTGACCTGAAGTACAGAAGTCTCTTAGATATCTTTCTACTCAGGATTCCCTTGATCCTTCCAGTGATCAATATAGTTTCATATGTACATTCTGTAAAATTTCTCATGTTCAGAACTGAAGGGCCTAGAGTTTACTTTCTTGAGAATATTTAGATCTTATTTGCCCTTAGAACAAGGGGTTGAATAAGCATAGGTATGATTCTTTTTAAGAAAACCCAAAAGACAAAACCTTACTTAAGATCCTTAATTAAAATAATTTTTTCTTTATTCATTTTTGAAAAAGAGAGAGAGCATGAGTGGGGGAGGAGCAGAGAAAGAGGGGAAGCACAGAATCCAAAGCAGGCTTCAGGCCCACAGGTGTCAGCACAGAGCCTGATGTGGAGCTCGAACCCACAAACCATGAGATCTTGATCTTCCAACTAAAGTTGGATGCCTAACTGACTGAACCACCCAGGTGCTCTCCTCAAAAAGAAAATTCTTAAAAAAATTTTTTTAATTTGAGAAAGAACCTCGCATGTGTGCACAAGTGTGCACGTGAGCTAGGTGGGAGGTGTGCAGAGAGAGGGGGAGAGAATCCCAAGCAAGCTCTGCTCCATCAGTGCAGAGCCCAATGTGGGGCTTGATCTCAAAACCATGAGATCATGACCTGAGCCAAAGTCAAGAGTTGGACGCTTAACCAACTGAACCACCCAGGTGCTTCCCAAAATTATTTACAGTAGGGTTAATTTGAATGGCTCTGGTAAGGAGTTCAAATTATATTCCAGATATGATGGGAAGCCATTGGGGTTTTAAAACAAGGAATTCTTATGATTTCATCTGTGGTTTTAAAAATATTACTATGACTGATTGGTGACGAATAGACTGGTAGAGGCAGGGAAATGAGCAGGAAGAACCAAAGTGGAAGGAAATCTTTTATAGACTTTAACTGAAGTAGTGGTAGTATTGGATATAAAGAAAATGGCTTGCACTCAGGATATATTTTTAGGGTATAACTCCACAGAACTTGCTGGTTGTGGATGTGGGTGTGAAGCAAAGAGAATGAACGATGCTTAGGTTTTTGCCTAAGCATCTGGAGGAATGGTGGTGCCATACAATGACATAGCACAATGTAGGGAGTAGCAGCAGATTTTAGAGGGAAATTCAAGAGCTCTATTTTGGAAATGTGAGTTTGAAATGGCTTTTAAAACTTATAGTTGGAGATGTCAAGTAGGCCCTTGAATATATGGGTCTTGAACTCACAGGAGAGAGCACAGAGTCAACAATAAAACACTGGGTATCATCAACATCAAAGATTTAAAACTGTAAAACTGGGAAAAAATCATTTAGGGAGTATGTATAGGGAGAGAAAAAAGATCTTTCAGATCTGAGCCTCAATATTAAATGATTTAGAGGTCAGGAAGAGAAGGAACAAGTAAAGGATAATAAAATATGAGCAGCTAGTGAGAGGAAGAAAACCAAGAACTCATCAAGTCCCAGGAACTAAACAAAGAAAAGTGTCTTAGGAAGAATTACACATATTAGGTTGAACAAAAGAAGCCAAACACACACAAAAATACATAGTGTACAATTCTACTTACAGGAAATCTAGTAAAACAAAATTAATAGCATGGGGATAGAAGAAAGTAGTTGGGGGACAAGGGGTTGACTGGAAAAAAAGGGGTCACATGGGAATTTCTGGGGTAATAGAATAATTCTGTCTTTTGTTTTGGAGGTTATATGGATGTATATAATTGCCTTACTGAACAGAACATTTAAGATCTATGTATTTTATTGAATGTAAATTATATCTGTTTTTAAAAAAAATTTTAAAAGAAGGAGTTGAAACTGTAAATGACGTTGAGAGGTTACATAAGATGAGGGTCAAAATCACTGGTGATTTTGATAACAGTAGTTTTAATGACAAGATGGGGATGACTGAAGGTGTGAAGGTGACAAGTACAGAATTCCCTACATGGAATCTTTCCTAAACAGGGGAGGAAAGAACTGTACAAGTCAGGGAGGTCTATGAAAGGTTTTCTTTTTATTTTTTTCTTAAAAATTTTTTTTAAAATGTTTGTTTATTTTTGAGATAGAGAAAGAGCATGAGTGGGGGGAGGGGCAGAGAGAGAGGGAGACACAGAACTGGAAGCAGGCTCCAGGCTCTGAGCTGTCAGCACAGAGCCTGAGGCGGGGCTTGAACTCATGACCTGTGAGATCATGACCTGAGCCGAAACTGGTTGCTTAACTGACTGAACCACCAGGTGCCCCTCTTTTTATTTTCTTAAGATGGAAGAAATGACAGCCTGGTTTTATGATGTTGAGAATGATTATTCGGAAGTACAAATTCATGGCATAGAAGAGGAAGGGCAGTAGAGGTACAGACTTCTTGAGGAGATTCAGGGGGAGTTGCCTTTGATAAGAGCATGGTCTTCATTCTGCTGTTTTAGATACAAAACTAGAGCGTATGAGTACAAATTTAGGTTAGTAAATTTGTATAGCAGGAATATGAAATATTTTTGAGTTGTTTCTTTTTAACCCCAGTTGAATAAAAAGCAAAGTCAGCATTTGAGGGTGAGATTTGGGGAAGTAGTGGTACAGGTTTGGAGGGAAGATGCAAATTAGTTGTCTTGGAGAGAGAAGAGCACACATTGCCTAGGTGACTGTAGTATGGTTATTAAGACCCACTTGATATTTATTGTCATAAATATAAAGAGACACTAGCCAGCATGATTTTGGGTTTTTCTTTAGTCACATTCAGCTGCCTGACTGTGGTTGTAAAATAGATGGAAAGTGGGTTTAAAAAGCATTGGAATTTCACCAAGACTGTGGTGTCCTGTGTGTGTGTTGGGATGGGGGTTAAGCAAAGTTTCAGTTAGAACTAGAGTTTAAAGTGGTTTTTGAACAAAGAAATTGAGAATATAGAGAGTTTGCTGAAGACAGAATGAGTTCATGGGAGGCACAGTGTAAGCTTTTTTGTTGGAAGATCAGAGAATAGAGGGAGACTGTCAAATTTAGAGAAAGAGAAGCTTGGACATGTGACAGTGACTGACTAAGGTAATGAGGGCTCTAAGACATGATTAGATTCATCCTGATGGTTTCTTAGGGGAAAGTGTTTATTATTTCTAATCATAATTGCATTCTTGAAGTTGATCTCAATCCTTTCAGTAGTTTCTACTCACTTTTGCAGTAGTTCTTTATAACAGTCTACCAGCCCTACCGAGTCTGGCTGTGACCTAACCCCAGAGCCTATATAAGCTACTCCTTTTCCTGTCATTCTTCCCTCCTGTCACTCACTCTACTATATCTTGAATATTCTACCCTCTCTCCCCACTCCTCTATCTTTGTCTTTCTTCATAGCAGTACGCCAGTTTGAGGACAGAAACTTTCTCTTGTTTCTTGTTGCTTCCCTCGCATCTAGAATATTGTCTGGTGCAAAGTAGGCGTTTGGTAAATATTTGGATGAATGTAAATGGCAAGCTTCTCAAATGCCTTTCAAATAAATTTATATACAGTTTTCATTGGCAGGTATAACATGAGATGACTTTTCTAAGAATCACATTCTTTTTTTTTTCTTTTTCTTTTAACGTTTACTTATTTTTGCGAGAGAGAGGGAGACACAGAATCTGAAGCAGGCTCCAGGCTCGAGCTGTCAGCACAGAGCCTGATGTGGGGCTCGAACCCATGAACCGTGAGATCATGACCTGAGCTGAAGTCGGACGGTTAACCGACTGAGCCACCCAGGTGCCCTGAGATGGCTTTTCATGATGATTTGTTTTTCTCCAACTACAAGAAGAAGCATCAGGCATTAACTTGTAATGGAAAGAGTTTTTAGAAGGAACCCAGGCCTGTTCTGAAATTTATGGTGAAACAAAAGTATTCTTCATTTGCTGATTAAGCAGTTTTTAAAAAATAAATTTTACAGGTTAAAGTTAATGGTTTCATTTTTATGGCAAGAACATTAATTTTTATGAGATATGAGAATGTGACTTGTATTTTTTGTTTTCTAAATGAAATTTATCATGACCATTCTTCTTTACATATTATTTAAGGCATGATTTTTACCTTTAGAGGAGCTCCTTGTATTTGCGTGGTAAGCAAAATCTAAGCAATAGAGAAGTGCAATGCAATATGAGATAAAAGTCAAGAAGGTGACAAGTTATTATACGGTGGAACACAATGAATTATGAAATCTTTCTGGGGCAAACAGGATTTGCTGACCTGGTTCAGTTGAAAGTGGTATACTGCTCAGCTCATGTAATGCTGTCACTCTTTTGTTCTCCAATAGGCATTTAAGTTCCTTGAGCCCATGGTGGGCCCCTGTTATAACTGACATTTGTGTTTTCATTGCAGTTGTCGGACAAGTAACCGCAAGAGTTTGATTGTGACCTCTAGCACATCACCTACACTACCACGGCCACACTCGCCGCTCCATGGCCACACAGGTGAGTGCTTGAAGGTTAAGAAGGTGGAATGAAAAAACGAAAGGACAGGAGGAATGAAAGAGTGGCCATTGATGCCTAATTTCTTTCCTACTTCTCACTTTGTGTAGTTCAGCACATTACATTGTTACTTCATGTGGCTGACTGAGGCATACAGAGATCATGGGTATGCTTTCTATGGGAGAATGTATTCAGTCTGGTTTTGACTCTTAGTTGTTTCTTGCCTTGACCTGCCAACTTTTCTTTTGATCTTGTACATATCTTGGGACCAGGTATGTATCCTGTGTCCATGGCCTCTGTTCTGGTATACTAAAAGTGTGTTATGATTCCAGTCATTGTGGGGCCATGTGAGGAGTGCTTCATTAACGTTTTGTCCTACCATGCCCAAGGGGAAGTCCTAAGATGGTTTTCTGTTTCATGGGGCTCTTGATAACTTTCTCTCTATTAGAATGGGAGTCAACAGGGGCACCTGGGTGGCTCAGTCCATTAAGTGTCTGACTTTGGCTCAGATCATGATCTCATGGTTTGTGAGTCTGAGCCCTGCATCAGACTCTGTGCTGACAGCTCAGACACTGAAGCCTGCTTTGAATTCTGTATTTCCCTTTCTCTCTGTCCCTCCCTCCCTCCATCTCTGTCAAAAATAAATAGACATTAAATTTTTTAAAAATAAACATAAAAAAATAGAAGTCAACAAAAGTGAGAGGAATATTTGTTTTATGTTGTTATTGATTTCACATATTGGAATTGAAACCATGTATTCAGATTATCCTCCATCTGGAACCTGAGCTCCTCTAGCCAGTATAAGGACTGATTTATTTGCCTCTGACTGAGGAATATAGAAAAATTATAAGCCGAAGACTTCATTTGGGTTAGCCATATATTTTAGCCTAGACATATATTTTTGCATCCCAGGGGAACCTTTGCTAAAGGGATTGCTGAACTGTTAAACACTGTTTGTTGCTATAATATTTACAGTGGAAATTCCAGACCTGGGGTGATAGAAATGGAATGGGCTTGAAACCCTGGGAAGCCACTTAGAGCTTGCTGCCTGGGTTTGGTAAGCCATGGGCCTTATTGGTCTTTGGGCAATAAAAGAGTACCAAAGTGGGACATCTGGAGGCTCAGTTGGTTGAGTGTCTGACTTTGGCTTACGTCATGATCTCATGGTTCGTGAATTCTAGCCCTGCATCAGGCTTACTGCTGTCAGCACAGAGCCTGCTTTCAGATCCTCTGTCCCCCTCTCACTGCCCTCCCCCACTCACACTCTCTAAAAAATAGAAATAAACTAATGAACTATTGGGACCTCATCAAAATAAAAAGCTTCTGCAGAGCAAAGGAAGCAATTGATAAAACTAAATGGTAACCAACAGAACGGGAGAAGATATTTGCAAATGACATATCAGGTAAAGTGTTAATAGTATCCAAAATCTATAAAGCACTTATCAAATTCAACACCCAAAAAACAAATAATCCAGGGGAGAAATGGGCAAAAGACATGAATGGACACTTCTACAAAGTAGACATCCATATGGCTAACAGAGACATGAAAAGATGCTCAACATTACTCATCATCAGAGAAATACAAATTAAAACCACAATGAGATACTACCTCACACCTGTCAGAATAACTGAAATTAACAACCCTGGTAACAACAGATGTTGGCGAGGATGCAGAGAGAGGATTCTTTTGCACTGCTGATGGGAATGCAAACTGGTATAATCACTCTGGAAACAGTATGGAGATTGCTCAAAAAATTAAAAATAGAACTACCCTACAACCCAGCAATTGTACAGTAGGTATTTATCCAAGGGATACAGGTGTGCTATTTCAAAGAGGGAACATGTACCCCAGTGTTTATAGCAGCACTATCGACAATAGCCAAAGTGTGGAAAGCCAAATGTCCATTGACGGATGAATGGATAAAGAATAAAGAAGATGTGGTGGTCTTTTTTCCATCGCATACTCTTTCCTACTTTGTCAAAAATTAACCAGCCATACATTTGTGGGCCCAGTTCTGGGTTCTCTATTCTATTCCATTGGTCTATGTGTCTGTTTTTGTGCCAATACCATACTGTCTTGATGATGACAGCTTTGTAGTAGAGGCTAAAGTCTGGGATTGTGATGCCTCCTGTTTTG